>NC_143576.1:191132134-191406738 GCF_048544385.1 Mastigoproctus giganteus | reverse complement strand
TAAGGCTTTGAATGGTTTGGACAAACTCAATGCTGATGGGATTCTTCCTTTTGCTCAGATTATGCACCTGAGGGGGCATAAATTCAAATTGAGGAAAGACCCTTTCAGAATAAATGCACGGAAATTTGCCTTTAGCCAGTAAGTGGTTGACTGCTGGAACAAACTTCCATCTGTTGTTTTGGAAATTGATAGCTTAAATAAATTCAAGGAAGAACTGGACAAACTTTTGGAAGGAATGGATAGGCGAATGGGTTTTTGACCGAGGCTGTACAGGAACTCCCCGACTTACGTAAGGGTTGCATTCCATGGAAAGCTACGCAAGTTGGAATTTCCACCATGCTTGTGCAGCATTTGCAACTGTGCTCACTGAATTGATTGAATCAAAAAAGAAATGTTCGGCAAACATGTAAATAGAATTATTTATTGCATTTATTCAATTTTTTATCTCATGCACAGGAAAAATTACAAATGCATGCAATTTTAAAAAATTTCAAAATTATAAAATTACAAAAAAAGAAAGCAGGCAGGCATAACATCAGTAAGTTTTATCTCTCAAGCATCGTTACCAATGACATCTTCAGCTGATATGTACACTGCTGTAGAGGTTGAGGGCTGTAGAGACTTAGAAGGGGTCAACCGCTCAACCTTAAGAAAGAACATATTAATGGATGACTGGATGGTGGCTTTTTTCTTTTCATCGTAGATTTCTTTGTAGCAAGCAAGCATATCACTGACCCCTTTGTTAACTTTTAAGAATCTTTCACTGTCAGAATCCATCTTCTCAAACCTCGCTATTGCCAATGCAATTTCACGAAATGCCATTGCCATCTCTTTGGTGATGAAGCATTTTGGTTCCTCATTTGGTTCATCTTGAGCTTCATCAGCATTTTCTTCTTTCACTATCGCAGCTTGCAAGTCAATAAGTTCTTCATTAGATAATTCCTTCTCTTCTTCCTCTAACTCCACTGGCCCCAGGGGCTCACATCTGGTGATTATGGGCTTGGCAAACCCAGGGTCCTGAGCTAGATATCATCATTCTTCTCTTTCTTGCTTTCTTGGTGATTTCCTTCTACTCTCTCTCTCTCTCTCTCTCTCTCTCTCTCTCTCTCTCTCTCTCTCTCTCTCTCCCCCCTCCTTCCCCTAAGGGTAACACGGGATTTTTTTTTTTTTTTTTTTTTTTGGCTGGTGCAACATAAGCCTCAGGCTTCCTTGCACCATATGGCTAATAATAATGTCTTTGGCATCAACCTCCAAGTGAAGTAGCTCTGCAACCTTTACAATCTTATCTGTAACTTCATATATGATTCGTCTTTATCAAACCTTTTGAAGCCTTTTGTGTGGCATGGGTATATTTTCTTCCATGAGCCATTTAAACAACTTTTAGTAATTTCTGCCCAGGCCTTATTAATGTTCAAGATGGCATGGTAAATATTGTAAGATTACAAAAATCGTAAAACTTTTTCATTGTCTACTGCAGACAAGACAATGCCTGAGCAAATGTTGTGCATAAATAGTATGCTTTTAAATTCGAAATAACACCCTGATCCATAGGTTGGATGAGTGCAGCAGTGTTTGGCGGTAGAAATATGACTCTCATGTTCGAATTGAAATCATCCAGATGTATAAGGATATCCAGCAGCATTATCTAGAAGCAAAATCTTGACAGGAACATCATTGTCTTTACAATATTTTTCAACCTCGGGCATGAAGCAGCATTTAAACCAATCCTCAAAGAGAGATATTGTTATCAATGTTCCGGTTCAATTGGATTTGCACAGGTAGGTGGCTTTATCGATGCCCTTAAATGCACGAGGATTTCCAGAATGGTACACAAGCAGTGGTTTTAATCTGCAATCGTCCACTGCATTAGCCCCAAGCAAGAGTGTGAGCCTATCTTTTGACACCTTGAAACCTGGCATTGTATTTTCCTCTTCGGCAATGTTTGTTCGATTCAGCATTTTTTTCAAATACAAAGCAGTCTTGTCAAACTTTAAAATTTGCTGCGTTGAATAGCAGCCATCATCAATAATTTTTTCGAACACATCAGAAAATTTCTCTGCAGCTGCACAATAGGCACTGGCGACTTCATCACATACTTTAACATTGTGGAAATCAACTCGATGCTTGAACCTATTAAACCATCCATTGCTTGCCATGAACATGGGTAGGTGTTCCTCGTACTTATCCTTAATATCTTTATAAATACTTGTTGCTTTTGCTTGAATGGTCATTAGACTCAAGGGCACACGCTTCTGAATCTGATTTTCTATCCATATTATTAACAGATCTTCCATCTTTGATATAGCACCTGAATGCTGTTTTGTGATCACTGTTGATCTTAAGTGCGTTGATGCTTTGACATGTTCTTTTATACATACTGTCCTTTAAAATAGTATTCACTGTTGAAGCAGCGAGACCTAATTCCCTTGCAATAGATGACAAACTTTGTCCTGCTTCGTACTTCTTAATCATTTTCATCTTCATTTCTAAATCAATTTTATTTCGTTTCCTGGCACTACCACCACTTGCACTTTTCGTTGGTCGCTTTCCCTTCATCATTGTAATATGTAAATAGGAATGAAGAGAAGTTTCTGAAAATTTGTTTTTTATGATTGAAGATTTCAGTGACGGGGAACACATTTCATAATAATAGGATAAAAACCCACAAAATTGCAGTTATCGGTATTATCACAAATGCAATAAGGTAGAGTTTACTAACCATTTATAATTAGATGCACTAATAGAAAAGCCTAATAAATCGGAAAGCGCAAATTGGTTTTGTTGTTTTATGGTCGTGAACTCCAGAAACGTGCTTTAGAAAAACATCACAAAGGCATTCAAAATTGATTCTTACAACGGGAACATATGATAACGATGAAAGTGTAGTGCAATTTCCATTATAAATATGACCTTTTAGAGAGATAAATGGCTTAGTTATATAGCAAAAATTTCAACGTCCAAGGACTTGGAACAAATTACAAAAAAAAAAAAAAACCACACAACAATGTATTATTGGGCTCACATTATATTTTCATGATACCTTCATTTATTCCTACAGGATGCAAAATATATTTCTATGATTTTTTAAGTTTGCACCAGCCGGAAAAAACTTACGTAAAGTCGAATTTCTGTAAGTCGAGTATTCTGTTAGTTGGGCAGTTCCTGTATAAGTTGGTTTCTTGCATCATATGCCACTACTAATGCTAATAACCTTGCTTCCTTAAATCATTTTCCATACTAGAACCATTGGCAGAACAAAGAAAGGCTTTAGTTCTGCAAACTGGCCACTTGTAGGGAGTTCTGATTGGGATGTTTAAGGCCATGAATGGATTGAGTAAGCTAAATGTTGATTGCATTCTTCCACTTACTGAAACTACACACATGAGATGAGGGGACATATTTCAAGTTGAGGGTGATTGCAGGATAGATGTGTGGAAGTTTGCCTTCAACCAGAGGATGGTTGATTGTTGGAAAAAACTTCTGTCTGTTGTTGTGGAAGTGGGTGCTTAGAAATATAAAGAACTAGACAAATTGTTAGAGGGTATAGATAGGCAAAGTGTGTAGTTTGTTTTTTTTGTTGTGCTTTATAAGCTTGTTTTCTCATGTTATCTGCCACTAAATACAACCAAACAAGCAAGTCCTGGGACATGCCACAGGCACAACAGTCAAACAATAAAGAGGAGAAAATATTTACATTAATGAAGTAAAAAAATCAAAAGAAAAAATTATGGAAAAACAAAATTGTCAATAAGCAAAAAATGCATGCTAACTTTGCAAAATATTTATTACGTGTATAATGTAATTAAAAATAAGATACATTCTTAACACAGTATAAACAAGCAAATATGTATTTGAATACAGGTACTGTCAGTAAACAGATAAAAAAGTTACCTGCCAAAAGTATTTTCAGATATATTCGTATTAATGTTCAATGAATGATCATAATAGCCTTTATTTGAAGATGAAATCAATTGTCGGGGGTGGAAAAAGATGGTCCTTGATGGAGGAAACTATTTTATTATTTATATAGTTCCTTGTTTCTTATTCTTATTTCGTTTTGTTCCCTATTATGTGTTTGTCCACTTTATTCTTATTTTCCCCCACTTATGCATCTGACTTGACTTCCTAGGAGAATTCCAGATTCGTGGGAACTTCTCAATTGTGTATAATTCCCTTCAGAAAGGCTGAGTGTTCAGGAATAACAAACTCACAAATTAATAAACAACAAAGTTTATTTACATATATATATACAACATAATATACAATTAAATAAAAAAACATGTAATATGCATGTAAGTTAAATCAAGGATACCTTGCATAAATTATTCTTATTTTAACAATCAATATGCTATTTTCATCATTGTACTTTGTGTTCTCACCATTCGGTTACAATACACTGAAGACCAATCATAACTTTCCTAAAGTCTCTATTTGTTATTAGTCTTTCAGTTGGACCAACAATTTTTCATTAATATAAACACTATATTCAATTATCTATCCTTAGATCATTCAAAGATTCTCACTATAAACTTTATTATCCTTCTAACATATTATAATCATTTGAACAACAATTTAATCTATTACTTATCTTTCGTTTCTCTTGCATTTGGCAATAACCTTTTTGAATTAATTAAACTCTGTTAGTATATATATCTTACTTAAGAGATAATTTATCAATCAATTTACTTCTAGTGCTATCCCTTTTTCATTAATTAATCACTATACTGTTTCACTCACAGTCCTTGTTAACTTACAGTACTTACTATTATCTTTTTTCTTTCCTTTGCTTTCCGGGGCGGTTTCAAACTTCCATTTTTGGTTCACTGAGGATCTCCTTCATCTGCTTTCACCTGAATTTGCTACAGATAATTTTTTTAGGAACTCTTGGCTGCATGGGACTGGCATTCCTTCTCCACCTTATTCGGGCTACCATCCATTCGCTGCTTCCTTCCTTCTCATCGAGCTACTAATTTCGCATTTTCGCTCCTTTCTCTCGAGCTACTGATTCTGCGGATTTCGCTCCCTTTCTCTCCACCTTATTAAAACCTATCACAAGAAAACTCATAGGGTATCTCACACTAACTCCTTCTCCACTCCACTTTAAAACTTATCACAAGGAAAAACTCATAGGGCATCTCACACTATCTCCTTCTCCACTCCACTTTATTAAAACTTATCACAAGGAAAACTCATAGGGCATCTCACACTAACTCCTTCTCCACTCCACTTTATTAAAACTTATCACAAGGAAAAACTCATAGGTGCTACCCTCGTTTTTCCGCTCCACCTATTAAGAACTTTTTCAAGAAGAAAACTTCCCAGGGTGCTACCCTTCTCTTTTCTCACCAAGACCAAACACTCAACTGTAAACTGACACATATTTCCTACCACAACAGAACCCTCAACTGTCCATGTTACTAACTCATTTTACTTATCTCGACTGATGTGTCCGCTGACTATCTCATTTTCCCTAGCATCAACAAAAACTCAACTTAGAATCCCACTAACCCATTTTCCTAAACACCCACATAACTCAACTCGGGGATCTGTGTCTGCCACTCACATTTTCTAACACGACAAAAACTCAACTGTCCGTCCTAACTCACTTTCCCAAACACCGACGAGAATCTAAACTTTGTCTCCCTCCTAACTCATTTCCATAAAACACCCACACGAATCTCAACTTTGGGTTCCGTCTCCCCCTGTTCACTCACTTTTTTGTTCATCTCCTTTTCTGTACCGCCTACATATGTCAAATCCGCCCTAGTTTTCTGTTTAACCAATCTTACTCATTTTATCAACTTTCTCTCTCTTCTTATTTGCCCATTTTATTTTCTCAAGCTGATTCCTTGTTGCTCGATCTTAACTTCTTATTTTAAGAAATTTGTAAACTTTCTCAGGCTGTCAGTACCTTTGAAGTCAGCCGCTTATAGTTATACTGTAGCAGACTAATTTCCCACGATCTAAAAACTTGCCATCACCGACAGCCAGAGCCAGACTTAAATCTAATTCCCAGCATTTGTTCCGTTTTTACTATCCAGGTGTCACCGATTAAAGAAATGTCCCGACAGCACATGGTCCACCGCGCTATTGTTTACCAGAGTTGACACCTTCTACTAATAGCCATTGCTACTGGTTTCTATTGTTCTGGTTTGCCTGTGTGAGCTGGGAGTCGAGTTTACCCAGGTTGCTAATAGCTTTTCACTTACCGCTCCCCTTGTATAGATGTCTAATTTAATCCCTTGGCTTGTAAGGTTCGCTTCCCCATATTGCCATATTATAAGTTTTACTTTAAATAAATCTCACTTTTCTATAAAATAATATATTTGCAAGATTTTACATCTTACATTCGACCAGCCCTCCAAGAAAAAATTTATACCTGTGTAAAATTTTTTTTTCTATTCTCTTACACTTTCCAAAATTTAACCACTGTACAGTAATACCCCGACTTACGCTACCCCGACTTACGCGAACTCGGAGTTACGCGGTTCTTGATTTTTTTCGTTTGGCAACGCTGCCTCCCCCACTATCTTCAAGGTTGTTTTTCATATGTTATCAATATACGGTGCGACGGCGGAGAATGAGAGCGAAAGATGAACAAAATTCAACTTTGCTGCTTTTATGTTTTTTATATCAGTGAAGGGGAAACACATTTCACCATAATAACGTAAAAACCAACACAATTCCAGCTATCAGTATAATCGCCAATACAATTAGATCGAGTTTACTACCAGTTTATAACAGATTCCACTAGCAGAAACGCAACTGGATTTTTATTGTTTTATGGTAGTAACCCCTAGAAATGTGAGGTGTTAATAGTGTATCTCTGCCTTTATGGTGTTGTTTATTCAGTTGCTACATGTGCGCAGCTTTGTTTATGCGTATCAAGCGTGCCTCCTCGTTTTGTAATTGTGCTTTATTCCCTAAAAATGAGTAAAATACTTAATTAAAAGGTGTGAAAAGGAAGCGTCCTGGTGAAGACACTGCAGATTGAGAGAGAAAAAGAAAAGCAATTATCGATAAACAGAGGCGGACTGGGTCAAAAATTCTTACCCGGGAAAATTTATAGTGGCCTCATACTATGGTTTATGGCCAAAATCACACCGGCCCACCGGGGTTTCCCCGGTAAGGCTTATGGCCAGTCCGCCTCTGTCGATAGAGAAAAAATATGAAATTGTGAAACGCTTTGAGCGAAATGAAAGACCATGTGATATTGCACGTGCTACAGGCCTAAATGAAGCAACGGCGAAAAGCACATGACAACTGCAAACTTGACAGGTTGAAAATTGAAAAGGGCTCAATTGTAAAAGGCTTAAAAATTTTAGAAAACAGACTCCAACGAAGAACGCGTTATAGCTACAAAGCAAGGAATAAAAAAATTATTACCTTGCTACGAAGAAATTCTGCGTGAAAAAAAGGCGCTGTGTCGTCAGACGAATTTGTTAGATTTTATGAAGCCATCGACATCGAAATAACTTTTTTACGTAAGTCATTTGTTTTTTTAATACATATTTTGTATTAATATGTATAAAGAACTGCAATTTTATTCATATTTTTCTTCTAAACTAGTGTTTTTGTTAGTCCTTGGTCCCAATTAAGCAAAATTTATATGTATTTATATGCAAAGTTGTACCCCGACTTACGCGAATTCGACTTACGCGATTTTCGTCGGACCCACCTATCGCGTAACTTCGGGGTATTACTGTACATCTATTTACAAATCCCTATTATATACAATAGTTTAAACTAAGTTACTTCCTGGAGCAGAATTCTCCCTTAATAGTTTTGCTAATTTGACTACAATCCCTGCTATTTGTTTTTCTAAATATTCTAGTTTCTTATCCCTTTTACAGATCCCTATTAAGTTTCTTAAATACTTACTTAGCTTTATGGACCCATTTAAACTATATCCTATGCTGGAGTTTGCCCTTAGGGATTCCTTCCTTATGTTTCTATTTTCACTAGTAGCCATCTGTAATCTTAATAGCATTGTTTATACTTTCTCTATTTAGATTATTCTAATAGCTAATAACAAAATGATAATCAACCTCTATTAATCAATCTATAACTTATTAACTGACTTTCAATTAACAATAATATGCTATCAATATTCAATTTACTATACAATTAATCCATAATCACTTTTGAATAATCCACATCTATATGAATTCACATCTATATATGCATTCAAATTCACATTTGAATAATCAACATCTATAAGTTGTTTACACTTTTATTTATTATTTAACCCATTTCTACTACCATTCCTTGCTCTATCTTTATCAATCTCCTGTTAATCTATCAATAGTCAATTTACCATACAATCAATCCATTATCACTTTTGAATAATCCACATCTATATGAATTCACATCTATATATGAATTCAAATCCACATTTGAATAATCCACATTTATATGTTGCTACACTTTTATTTATTATTTATTATTTAACACATTTCTACTACCATTCCTTGCTCTACATTCATCAACCTCCTGTTTATCTTTTACTACTGTTCTGGCTCGCCAGCTGAATTTTTTTCAGTTTCAGCAACTGTTCTAAAATTGCTTTGTCATCCTGAACACAGCCTTAATCGGTGCCACCTCCAGGAGAGACAAGGTAGTGAACACGGAAGAAATGCTGGGAATTAGATTTAAGATTGGCGTCTGGCTGTCGGTGATGGCAAGTTTTTAGTTCGTGGGAAATTAGTCTGCTACAGTATAACTATTAAGCGGCTGACTTCAAAGGTACTGACAGCCTGAGAAAGTTTACAAATTTCTTAAAATAAGAAGTTAAATCGAGCAACAAGGAATCAGCTTGAGAAAATAAAACGGGCAAATAAGAAGAGAGAGAAAGTTGATAAAATGAGTAAGATTGGTTAAACAGAAAACTAGGGTGGATTTGACATAAGTAGGCGGTACAGAAAAGGAGATGAACAAAAAGTGAGTGAACAGGGGGAGGCAGACACAGATCCCCGAGTTGAGTTATGTGGGTGTTTATGGAAATGAGTTAGGAGGGAGACGAAGTTGAGATTTTTGTCGGTGCTTGGGAAAATGAGAGAGACAGATCCCCCGAGTTGAGTTATGTGGGTGTTTATGGAAATGAGTTAGGAGGGAGACGAAGTTGAGATTTTTGTCGGTGCTTGGGAAAATGAGAGAGACAGATCCCCGAGTTGAGTTATGAGGGTGTTTAGGAAAACGAGTTAGTGGGATTCTAAGTTGAGTTTTTGTTGGTGCTAGGGAAAATGAAATAGTCAGTGGACACAGCAGTCCAGATTTTCGTCGAGATAGGTAAAATGAGTTAGTAACATGGACAGTTGAGGGTTCTGTTGTGGTAGGAAATATGTGTCAGTTAACAGTTGAGTGTTTGGTCGTGGTGGGAAAAGAGAAGGGTAGCGCCCTGGGAAGTTTTCTTCTTGAAAGAGTTCTTAATAGGTGGAGCGGAAAAACGAGGGTAGCACCCTATGAGTTTTTCCTTGTGATAAGTTTTAATAAAGTGGAGTGGAGAAGGAGTTAGTGTGAGATGCCCTATGAGTTTTTCTTGTGATAGGTTTTAATAAGGTGGAGAGAAAGGGAGCGAAATCCGCAGAATCAGTAGCTTGAGAGAAAGGAGCGAAAATGCGAAATTAGTAGCTCGATCAGAAGGAAGGAAGCAGCGAATGGATGGTAGCCCGAATAAGGTGGAGAAAGAACGCCAGTCCCATGCAGCCAAAAGTTCCTAAAAAAATTATCTGTAGCAAATTCAGGTGAAAGCAGATGAAGGAGATCCTCAGTGAGCCAAATAGAAAGCTTGAAACCGCCCCAGAAAGCAAAGGAAAGATAAAAGATAATAGTAAGTACTGTAAGTTAACAAGGACTGTTAGTGAAACAGTATAGTGATTAATTAATGAAAAACAGAGATAGCACTAGAAGTAAATTGATAGATAAATTATCTCTTAAGTAAATTATATATATACTAACAGAGTTTAATTAATTCAAAAAGGTTATTGTAAAATGCAAGAGAAACGAAAGATAGTAATAGATTAAATTGTTGTTCAAAGGATTATAATATGTTAATAGGGTAGTAAGGATTATATGTGAATGTTTTAAGGACAGATAATTGAATCCTATGAGAAGTTTTGACCATGTTTTAAGGATAGATAATTGAATATAGTTAGAATCTTTGAATGTTCTAAGGATAGATAATTGAATATAGTGTTTGTATTAATGAAAAATTGTTGGGTCATCTGAAAGACTAATAACAAATAGAGACTTTAGGAAAGTTAAGATTGGTCTTCAGTGTATTGTAACAGAATGGTGAGAACACAGAATATAATGATGAAAATAGCATATTGATTGTTAAAATAAGAATAATTTATGCAAGGTATCCTTGATTTAACTTACATCCATATTACATGTGTTTTTTTTTTTTTTTCAATTGTATATTATGTTGTATATATATATGTAAATAAACTTTGTTGTTTATTAAATTGTGAGTTTGTTATTCCTGAACACTCAGCTTTTCCGAAGGGAATTATACACAATTGAGAAGTTCCCACGAATCCGGAATCCTCCTGTGAAGCAAAGTCAGATGTGTACGTGGGGGTGTAGGAAATAGAGGTCTATATAGTTATAAGGGAACAGAACAAATAAGGAATATTTAATAAAGCATTATTATTATACATATTCAAAATAAAATTTAAAGAAGAGTAAAGACGTATGTATATAAATTAAGGACCTTCTTTTCCACCACCCCACACAATGCAAACAATGCAGCAGCAGCAATAATATGGAAGGCCAGGCTAGTGTCTTATAGAATTTTTAAATCATCATTATGCAAGCACGTAGTTTCCATTCATAACTATGACAAAAATAGCAAATATTAGGCTTAATATCTAAGTTTGCAGATAATATCAAAGTTAGCAGGATGATTAATGACAGTAATCAGGATAAGCTACTGCAAGATTTATCTAAGTTTGCGGATAATATCAAAGTTAGCAGGATGATTAATGACAGTAATCAGGATAAGCTACTGCAAGATCTAAAAAAATTAGGCGCAGATAGGCTGAGAAATGGCAGAAGTTTAATACTGACAAATGCAAGGTACTGAATATGGGTAGCAGAAATCCCAGATTAACGTTCCAACTGTGTGATACTATACTCAGGGTAGTGGGAAATGAAAACAAACTGGGCATAACTGTGCAGTCAGTTATGATGTTCTCTAAGCAATGCAGACAGGTGGCCAAGGCAGCTCATGGGATTTTGTGCATTACATATAGAAACTTTGTTAGTAAGGATAGGAAAGTGATTATTCCATTGTATAATGCAATGGATAGACTTGAGTACTGCATGCAAGTCTGGTAGCCTTGCTTCAGGAAGGATGGACACGAGCTGGAAATAGTACACAAACCGGCAAGATTGGTGAAGAGCATGAAATAGTGGTCTAACAGGTTTCATTTCTGCAAATTGCAACACCTGGAGATTATGGGATCTGATTGAGGCATTTAAGGCATTGAACAGATTGAGTGCAGACAACATTCTTCCTCTTGCTGAGACAACACACAGATGAGGGGCATAAATTAAAATTATGCATTAGTAGAGGCATACGATGCAAGAAAGCAAGCTTGCATCGTATGCCTCTACCATCAGCCAAAAAAAAACCCTCCCATTTCATCCCTCCATTTATTCCAAATGCCTTAAATTTATATAAGCTATCAACTTCAACAAAAAAAGATAGAAGCTGTTCAACCAACCTATGCACTGGCTAAAGGCAAATTTCCGCACATCTATTCTACAACTGTCTTTCCTCAATTTCAATCTATGCCCCCTCAGGTTCTTAATCTGAGCAAGAGGAAGAATCCCATCAGCATTCAGCTTGCTCAACCTATTGAAGGCCCTATACACCACAATCAGATCACCTCACATGTACCTACCCTCCGGTTGCTCCAATTTGCAGAACTTAAACCTTTCTTGGTAAGAGCACCCCTTTGTTCCCCTCACCAATCTTGTTGCCCTTCTTTGTACTCGTTCTAGCAACTCTACATCCTACCTAAAATGAGGGCTCCAGGTCTGGGGGTGTGGCCTGAAAATTGCATTGTACAACGAGATAATCGCCTCCCTGTCCCTGCTAGTAAAATTCCTATATATCACTGACAAGACTCTATGACCTGCCCTGGCAGCCAGTCTGCATTGCTCAGCAAACTTCATATGACCTCAGAATTACTTTACTTTTTCACTTTCCACTTCCCTGAGTGTAGTACCACACAATTCATATGTTTCTCTTGGATTATTGCTACCCATATGCAGTTCTTGGAATTTGTCAATGTTAAACTTCATTTGCCACTTCTCAGTCCATTTTCCCAAATTATCTACTGTCTTTACTATCGTTAAAAACCCTACCAACCTTTGAATCAACTGCAAACTTGGACATTAAGCCTGATATACCTTCATCAACATCATTGATAAATATGGAAAACAAACGAGCCCAGCACCAAATCCTGGAGAACTCCACTAATAACATTCGTCCACGAAGAGCAGTATCCATTGATTACCACTCTTTGTTGTCTCCCACTCAACCATCCCTTTATCGATCGTAGCAACTTACCTTTAATGCCATACCACTGCACTCTATAGCAGTCTTCCATGTGCAACAGGATCAAAAACTTTCCTGAAATCCAAGAATATATCAAAATTATTTTTTGCATCCAATTTCTTTGTGACCACATCATAGTATACAATCAAATTGGACAGCCAAGACCTCCCTTTAACAAACCCATGTTGTCTTAACTATTACTACAGTCTTGTCTAGATGATCTTGCAATGCTTCTTTAACCAGTGACTCCATTAGTAGATGCATAATACTCATTCAGTTTATCAGCTACTTGAGCACGATAATCAAGTCTTCCAATCTGATTCATCCCCTTCCTTTTAGAGTTCACGTATGTAAAGAACTCTTTGCCATTTTGCTTTGTATCCTTTGCCAAAGATTTCTCATAATCTGCCTTTGCCTGCCTAACCTCCTTTGTGGCTTGATTACAGACTATTTTATATGTGCCACAGGCTTCTGTGTAGCCTGATAATTTATTTGCATCCCATACATTTTTCTTCTCTACCACGAGCCTCATTAATTCATCTGACAGCCATTTAGGCTTAAACCTTGAACGATATTTCTTAGTTGGAATAAAAAGCCTAGTAGCCCCCAAGATAAGTCCCTGAAAGCTTCCCATTTAGAATTTAATGTGGTAACATCATCAGTTGATCCCACTGTAGAATTTAAAAACTCTGACACCCCTGTAGTCACCTTTACAAAAGCAAAAACCCTTCCCTTTTCTCCCTAATGGTAGTTACATCTTTAAATAAATCTCACATCAGTACACTGTGATCGCTATCACCCAGTGATTCCTTTATCTGCAAATTCTTAATGCATGAATAATCACATTATCAGATCAAGAGTATTACTCCTGGTTGCCTCTCGAACATTTTGCTGTAGAAAACAGTCTTCCAATTAATTCACAAAAGTCTTGCTAGTATGCAAGTGACCAACCAACAAGTTCCAGTCAATATCCCCCATTATAAGCCATTCTGATTTACTGGCCCACTATTTCTCTGCACAATTACTTATTACACTCATCAGATTCATTAGGCCTATAAAACACACCTACCCTAATTTTCTCTTTCCCATTGCTTATGTCACACCAAACTGACTCCATATTGCATTGTCCACCAACGTCAATTGGATGCACTTCTTAGATTTTGTGTTTCTTAACTAACAGCATAACCCCTCCTCCCTTCCTGTACAAATTGTAGTACTCCCCAAATTTCAATTCTGCACTGCTTATATCTGTATGACACCATGTCTCTGATATCCCAACAATTTGATGCCTTTGATGCCTTGACCAGCACTTCAATCTCATCAAATTTATTAACTATACTCGTAGCATTGTTGTACGTGCAAGTATATATATACAGTGAAACTTCCCTTTAACGGACAGCCATGGGGAACGAAAATGTGTCCGTTAGAGAGAAGTGTCCGCTAACAAGAAGTATGAGGGAGAAAAAAAAAAGAAAGAAAGAAAAATCGTTAAACGTTTAATGTAAAATTAAATTAAAATATATACAGATTTTGAACAATATTTTTGTAAATAATATACAATTACATACACAAGAGATAAAGAAAAATCGTTAAACGTTTAATGTAAAATTAAATTAAATTATATACAGATTTTGCACAATATTTTTGTAAATAATATACATACAATTGTGCTATGCATATTATGACTTTATCTTCAGAAAAATGCATACAGTAATCACTTATTTTCTTCTGCACCTTCTTCCGGCTGGTAATTTTGTTTTCAACATTTGTTTGGAGTGAAGAAACCATCGAAAGTCCTTCACTATCTTCTTCAGAGGCGAAAAACATTTTTAAACAATTGATTTGTATGAGCGCTTCTTCTATTTTCATCGGTGGTTCGTCGTTAATATGTTCTTCGACAGAATGACCTCCTTCCATTTCTTCATCCTCATGAGGAACTTCTTGAAAAATATCGATGATAATGTTGTTGATATCTAGAGCACCATCTTCTGTAGTGAGGTTTGAGTCTATATCTTTGTAGCGGAAGTATCGTACATTATCAATAGATGTTGAAGTTCTTGTTCTTCTTGGTGCTCCACATTGCTGTTCACAACTTCAATTTTTGCGTTTGAGAAGCCAGACTTTACAAAACAGTTCATGACAGTTTGTTTTCTAATTGCGTTTACTGAAGAGGAAATCCATTGAATCGCACCTAGGATGCTGATTTTCTTTGCAAGGTCACTCGCACATGTTACATCGTTCATGTTTACAATGAGATGTCTTAAAACACGTTTTCTGTAGTGAAGTTTAAAATTTTTTATTATCCCTTGATCCAAGGGCTGACACTCTGCAGATGTGTTTGGTGGCAGAAAAATGATTTGAATGTTGGACAATTCAATGTGCGGGTGAGATCCAGCATTATCCACGAAAAGAATAATTTTTCTGTTTTGACGAATCATGTTTTGGTTAAAGTGACTTATCCATTCGCTCATGATATCTCGTGTCATCCACGCTTTTTTTTTAGACTTCAAGTCAACTTCCAAAAGATTCAACTTTATGCCCTTAAGAGGTTGTTCAAAGTCTCCCAGCATATTTGTACACAATAGTACAGTCAAGCGTTCCTTAGAAATTTTTCCGCCCTGGCACTTTTCGTTTTTTAGACTCATTGTTTTTTCAGGAAGAGCTTTAAAAAACAACCCTGTTTCGTCACAGTTGTAAATATCCTTAGCTTCAAAATCACGACATAAATCTTCCAATTTGACGGTCCACTCTGTTACAACCCCAGTATCAACAGATCCACCTTCACCACTTACGGTTTTCCAAGAAATTTTATGCCGAGTTTTGAACTTGTCTAGCCATCCCACAGAAGCTTTGAACTCATTTACTCCCATAGATTTCGCAACCTCCAAAGCCTTTTCCCTAATAATAGGCCCATTAATGGGAATTTTTTTAGCATGTGGTCGACAAATTTGAAGTCCAACAGTTTTCGGGAATGATTTTTGAACCTGATCATTTTCGTGTTGCCAAAATTGTTTGAGCAGTTCATTTTTTTTCTTTAGGATGTTGCTTACCTGCATCTTCCCGATTTTGAATTTTGTAGCGAGATTGCGAACACTATTTTTTTGCCGATCATACGCATTAATGAGTTCGACTTTATCTTTTAAAGTTAATTGTTTACAAGAAGACATTGTGCACCTCACACGACACTGAACAAAACTGAAAACTGAAACTGAAAAGATGAAAGGCCGACCATATTCTCCCCCCCCCTGCACACACCGAATTCATCAGAAGTTTTACACGTGCCTTAAAATTCTTGAAAAAGGGTTTAGAACCGCGATGTAAACCTTGATAAAATTCAGAGAATCGGAAATAGAAAATAAACACGATTGAGGCAATATGTGGAAGAAACGTTCCTAATAAAGGGCCGTGAGCTCGCCCGCTGTCCGTTATGGGGAGATCAAATTAAGTGCTAATCTAAACAAAACAGTGCAAATTGCCTGTCCGCGTCTGTTACAGAGAATGTCCGCTAGACAGAAGCTGCAAACACGTTAAAACCAATGGAGGTGAGTTGGGAAATTTGAAAATGTCCATTGTAGAGAGATGTCCGTTAACGAGAGGTGTCCGTTAGAAGTTTCACTGTACCTGTTTCTACATTTAGTTACCCTAACGCAGCCCATGTATTTACTTACTTGTTCCACTATGATTCCCAGCACTCCTGGAAATCTCCAGCACCTTGCTATTCAGGCTGCTGCAAATTGAGAATGGTTGAAAGATAGATGTGTTTAGATTTTGCTTCAGCCAGCAGGCAGCTGAAACAAACTTCCATGTATTGTTGTTGTGGGAGTGGGCACTTTGAATAAATTCAAGGAACTAGACAAAATTATTGGAGGGGTTGACATATGGTGTGGAAGGGTTTTTTTTTTTTTTTGGTTAGTCTTTACAAACTGGTACCCCTTCGGAGTGATCATTGTGAGTAGCAGTGATTCACATGCCTAGCCCGCTATGATGAACCTTAGTTAGGGTGTTTCTCCCTTCCCACTTGCCACTGTTTGAAAATCGGAAAACGAGTTCCCGATTTTAAAACAGCCGTGGGGGGGATAAACACCCTCGGCATGTGAATCACTGCTACTTGCAACGATCAATCGGAAGGGAAACAAGATTGTAAACAATAACTTTTTTTTTTTTTTTGGCTAATGCTTAATAAGCTTGCTTTCTTGCATCATCTGATACTACTACTACTAATAAAATACATTTTCCTTGATCAAATAAGTCGCAGAATTAAACCAATACAAAATAAGTTGTTATTCTTAAGCTAACAGGAAACCATTGCTAAAATTTATAATCATGTCATAATGTAAAATTTAGTGTCGGATTAAGACACGGGCGCAAACAAGGCAACGCCCGGGCCACCATTCTTATAGGGGTGACGAAAGCCAAGCGCAAGGGGGATTTGGGATTTTTTTTTTACAAAAAAAAGCTTAAGGAGATTTCTAGGATATGCAAAGGAGCGCCAAAATAATCTTTCTGCCCGGAGAACGGGAATATCTTAGTCCGGCCGTGGCTAAATTAGAATTCTTTAATCCTTATGGTGGAAAATGTGAATTTACGTTTCATCAGTGGGTCCAACTGAACTGAAATCACAATATTTAAATATCTGAAATGAGATATCAAAAATATCTGAAACCAAACTACGCATACTTCATTTTAAGACAAATAATATCCGTTTATTTCAAATCAAACAACAAACCTATATCAATATGTGTGGTGGGGAGGGAATCCCGTTTCAGTACTAGAATTTGCAAGAACATTCACATTTTTCCGCCTTCCTTTCAAATGTATACTACTACACTTTACACCTCCTGTCAGACTACAATTTCAGTACACACGTTGCTGCAAATTCAGAATATTCGAAAATTCTCATCCAGTATGCGCACAGTTAGCCCAAGGAAACCAAATACTGTACTGTAGAACAAAGTTGCATTTCATGAACCCTGGAACAACAGATTAGCGTTAGTAGTGGCATAAAACGCAAGGAATCAAGCTCATACAGCATTTATAAAAAATAAAAGAAAAGAAACAATATTTCACATATCCGTTCGGTCCAATACTTTGTCTAGTTCTTTTTTGAATTTAGTTACGCTATCAACTGCCACAACAACAGATTAAAGTTTATGCAGCAATCAACCACTCGCTGGCTAAAAACAAAGTTTCGCAGATCTATTCTGGAGCCAGTCTTCTTCAATTTGAATTTATGTCCCTCATGTGCTACTTTGAGAAAGGGAAAGAATAACATGAACACTGAGCTTACTCAAAGCCTTATCACTATTAGTATTATTACTATTAGCCACATGGCGCAAAGAAGCCTGGGCTTATGCTGCACCAGCCCAAAGAAATGTCTAACTTAGCCTGAGAAAGTGAGAAAGAGAGAGCAAGAATAAGAAGTTGAAGGGAATCAACAAGAAAGAGAAGAATGATGATATCCAGATTGGTATCTGTAATCTGTACAGATTACAGATCTTGTTTTCAGGCTTCTGCTCATTGTAATAGACTGGGGGGGGGGGATTTGGTATCCTGGGTGTGCCAAGAACACACTCACCAGATGTAACCAACTGGGGCCAAAAACATCTGAATCAGATCATCTCGCAGGTGGCTGGACTCCAGATGCTGCAATTTGCAAAAATTTGTTCTCCTCACGAATATTGGTGCTATTCCCTATATTGGTTCAGCTGCTCTGAATTCCTTCTAAAACGGATGAAACACAAGCAATTGCTCATGATATCTCAAAGGCTTTCGATCGTGTTTGGCATAATGGTCTTCTAAACAAAGTTCCATCTTATGGTTTGCAAACAGTTTTTTGTAATAGGTTATCCAGTTTTCTCTCGGATCGCACAATGAGGGTGATGGTAGATGGCTTCTTGATTTGCAAAGGATCTCTTCACAAGACGGAGAACCCTCCTGGAACAACAAAGGCAGACTTGAACAAGATGATCTACAACAGCGAAGGATATATCCACCGAACCAAGGTGCCCATTAGTAAAACAGAACATTTGTAATAACAGAACTGTAAGAATCACAATTCTTGACCCCTCCAGACAAACCTGCCGAAATCGAGAATCAATAATTTGGACGTTACCAGCTGGGCTGACAACGCCAAAGGCCTTTTGGCAACCTACACTAGGGCTCTCTTGCACGGTGCCTTCTCTGCCACTTCCCAGGAAGGAGGGGAGGGGATGGTCCCCATCCCTCCCACCTCGCTTCCCCACTCTTCCTTCTGGGGGGACATGGGCCTGTCTCATTGCCAAATGCAGGGGTCAATCTCTCTATCGACCCTCTTACTTCCAATTTCTACCCCTCCAATCTTCAGTCTCCCCACCTACCCTGTCTATTTCACACAGAATATGCCCCACACACGTCGAAACGTAAAAGTACTAATTTTTCTGTTCGCCCAATTTTTCGACTTTATACACCTTTCTGCGTATATTTCCTACAGACAGAGTCATCACTTTTTATAGGCCCTAGCCATTGAAATCCCAGGAAATTAGGTAGCAGGACCTGTCAGAGTAGAATTCTTGTGTGTTGTAAATGGTTTTCCTCCACGGGGCGAAGTGTGGGCAACGTTGGGTCCCATTACGGGCTCACGGCTAAATGACCAGATGAACAACGTTACAGGACACTACACCGTACAATATCCATACACTTTTAAATCTTTGGCATTTACAATGTACTGTATCACAAGACAATGTAAACTCGCGCTGATGGGAGAAACCCCGGGTACCGTTTGATCCTCAACACACTGAACACTGAACACACTGTTCTGTTGCTCCTCTGGTCATTTTAACGCTGTGTCCGTAATAGCTAATGTGATTAAATGTTAGCATTAGCATTAGCATTATTATTATTATTATTATTATTATTATTATTAGCCATATGGTACAAGGAAGCCCGAGGCTTATGCTGCACAAGCCAAAAAAAAAATTCCCGAGTTACCCCCTGTGTGTGTGTGTGAGAGAGAGAGAAGTAGAAAGGCATCACCAAGAAAGAGAAGAATGATGATATCCAGCTCAGGACCCTGGGTTTGCCAAGCCCATACTCACCAGATGTGAGCCCCCGGGGTTAAATGAAGTAAAGAAGCCAGCAGCACCCGGTGCTCCCAGGTGGTCACCCTCCCAAGTATTAACCAGGCCCAACGCTGCTTAACTTCGGTGATCAGACGAGAACCGGTGTATTTAGCGTAGTCTGGCCGCTGGCCATTAGTAGAGATATATGATACAAGAAAGCAAGCTTATGCAGCATCAGCTAGGAAAAAAAAAAAAAAACTTCCGCTTCATCCCTCCATTCGTTCGAAATACCTGTCCAGCTGAGCCTTAAATTTATTTAGGCTATCAACTTCCACAAAAAGGGATGGAGGTCTGTTCCACCAACCATGTTGCCCACACCAGCCCTTTGGAGGGAGGAAAGGAGGTTCATCAGTGTTATAGTAATTTACTCTGGCTGGTCATGCCACTTCATTTCCTCATATTGTAGAGGCTAGGACCTAAAAAGAAAAAAAAAAAAAAGATATAGTATTATCATTAGTTCTGAAGCATGATGCAAGAAAGCAAGCTTATAGAGCACCAGGTCCGCTCCCTCCAAATGTATATCTAGTTCAGCATTAATTTATATAAGCTATCAACTTCCACAACAACAGATGCAAGTCTGTTCCAGCAATCAACCAACTAGTGGCTAAAGGCAAACTTCTGCAATTCTATTCTACAACTGTCCTTCGTCAATTTGAATCTCTGACCCCTCAGGTTCTTAATCTCAGCGAATGGAAGTATCCCATCAGCATTGAGCATGCTCAACACGTTCAAGGCCTTGCGCACCTCAATCAGATTATCTCGCAAGTGCCGTCTCCAGAAGCTGCAACTTACAGAATTTAAGACCCTCCGGGTAAGAGAACCCCTTTATTTCTTTCAGAAATGTTATTGCCCTTCTCGGCACTCGTTTTGGCAACTCTACATAATTCCTGTATGCAGTACAGGTCTGAAGGCTTCAAGACCTGCACTGCTAACAAATGTGGCAGGAACATCCAAGTATGTGCCTTATACAAGGGTATAATCACGTCCATGGCTCTACTAGCAAAATTCCTATATATCATTGACAAAACTAGATGGCAGGCCGTCTGCACTGCTAAGTAAACAACATTTCCCACTGTACAATTACTTCCAGGTCTTTTTATCCGTCAGCTCCCTGAGTGTAGTACTGCACAGTTAGTACTGCTACCCATATACAGTATTTTGCCTTTGTCAATATTAAAGATCAGTTGCCACTTCTCAGCACATCTACCTAACTTTTCTAGATCCTGTTATAGTGACATACTGCCTTGACTATCATTAAAAACCCTGGCAACCTTTTCATCTTCTGCAAACATGGACATTAAGCCTTCATCAATAACACTGCTAAATGCCAAACAACAAAAATTGGAGCAGCACCGAACTCTGGGGAATGCACTAATAACATTAGTCCACGTAGAGCAGTGTCCATTTTTTACCATTCTCTGCCGTCTCCCACTCAACCATCAATTTAATCTATTTCAACAACTTCCCCTTAATGCCATACCGCTCCAATTTGTATAGCAGTCTTCCCTGTGAAACAGCATCAAAAGCTTTGCCGAAATCCAAGAATATAATATGAAAAGTAATTTTGGCATCCGGTTCCTTTGTGAACACATCGTAGTATCCAATCAAATCGTCAGACAAGACCTACCCTTAACAAACCCATGCTGTGTCTGAACTATTACCGCAGTCTTGATTGCATGATCCTTCATCACTTCTTTAACCAGTGACTCCATTATTTCCCCGGAACAGAAGTTAAACTTACAGGGTTGTAATTTTATGTCTCACCAATTGATCCTACCTTTCGTGAATTAGGGATACACCTACACATCTCCAGTCCATGGGAAACCTCCCCTGAATCTAAGGATGCTCTCATAATTTTTGCTAAGCGTTTACTTACCTCCTTGCTGCGTCCTTCAATATAACTGGATCGATTCCATCTGCCCCAGGTGTCTTTTTTATGTTTAAGTTCAAAACTTTTATCTCCCGTTTGCTCTCCGTTATTACAAAATCGTTTAGTTCCCTGTAAGCATTAGAATTATCATTAGCATTAGCATTAAAATTAGTTGAGACTCATGATACAAGAAAGCTAGCTGATGCAGAATCAGCTGAAAAAAAAAAAAAAACCGCCCCATTTCACTGATCCGTTCATTCCAAATGTTTTTCTATTTTTGCCTTAAATTTATTTAAGCTATCAACAACCACAACAACAAATGGAAGTTTGTTCTAGCAATCAACTACCCGCTGGCTAAAGGCAAACTTCGCACATTTATTCTAATACACGTTCCTTTCCTCTGTTTGAATCTGTGCCCCCTCAGGTTTGTAATCTGAGCAAGAGGAAGAATCCCATCAGCATTTAGCCTGCTCAATCCATTCAAAGCCTTATACACCTCAGTCAGATTGCCTCGCAGGTGCCTAGGCCCCAGATATTGCATCCAACAGAATTTAAGCCTTTCTTGATAAGAAAATCCATTTATTCCCTTCGCCAGTCTTGTGGCCCTTCTCTGTACTCGTTCTAGCAACTCTGCATTCTTCCTAAAATGAGGCTACCAGACGTGTACGCAGTACTCAATGTTTAGCCTAACCATTTCTTTATACAAGGAGATAATCACCTCCTTGTCCCTGCTCACAAAATTCATATATATGATTAACAAAACCCCATGACCAACTCTGGCAGGCTCTCTGCATTGCTCAGAAAGCTTCATATCTGACTGTACAATTATCCCCAAGGATTTTTAATTCTCCAATATCTTGAGTGTAACACCACATAGTGGGCACACTTCTCTGGGGTTACTTCTACCCATACGCAGTACTTTGCATCTGTCAATGTTAAACTTCAGTTGCACTTCTCAACCCATCTACCCAAATTTTCCAGATCCTGTTCAGCAGCATATTTGGCACTAATATTTGGCTTTATCATCACAATATGCAATCATTTATGGAGGACACTAACATCAAAATTTTTTAATGTCAACTATTATTATTATTGTTTATTTTTTTGGAGTTTGAGAAATTTATAATTAACTTTGTGTATAATAAATGTGTAACAATATCTTGTTAATAATTAGGATTCTGAAGTCTTTAATGAGTTTTTGATGACATTTATTTGATGACTTACAATAAATATTGCAAGTCATATACGTTTTTCAAGTGGAAATCTGCTATACACCAATGGAGGCCTAGAGGGGAACAGGTATCTTTTGTGTTATCAGACATTCAGTCTAAAACACTGATGGATACAATATCTTTCTATTACAGAAGATTTAGGAGAAGTCCGGTTGGCCTACCACCCTAAAATTCACTCATGCACACCTTCTCGATGGTAAGCCCTGTTACGTCACTTAGGTGGCAACGAACGTGTAGAGTGGTTCCCTTCAAGACGCCTGGTCAGTGTGAAGAGGAAAAGACCAAACCCTCAAACATAGGACAGCACAACAATGAAAACAGATGGCCCTCAGTCCCCAGCGGCTTTCACTCTCCTTCTTACGCAGCGAGAGGATCAGAGTGGAAGCACAGGGTGCTAAGAATCTCTGGGTACGACCAGGTCGTACATGCACGGAAACTGAACTTGGCCTGTTACAACGTAAGATTATTCATCGGTGAAGGCAAGATATTAGAGCTGGAAAAAAGAATTAGAAAATGTGAATTGGAATATCATCGGCTTGGCTGAAACAAGAAGAAGAAATGGAACATTTATAAGTTTATCAAGTGGTAATCTGCTATACACCAAAGGAAACAATGAAAGGAGTGAAGGCGGAGTTGGGTTTCTGGTCCATAAAGATTTAAAAACAACATTTTGGAATTCAAAAGCCCATCATCAAGGGTGTCAAGACTAATACCCAGGATTTCTAAGGGGTACAAACTAAAGGTTATAATGATGTATGCACCAATATCGAGCCATGATGATGAAGAGGTTGAAGAAATGTGCACCGAAATTGAGAGTCTTCTAGATAAACAGAAAACCCACTACACTATTATTATGGGGGACTTCAATGCTAAAGTTGGAAAAAGACAAAATAGCGCAGAAAGGGGAACTATAGGAAATTTTGGAATTGGTGAAAGAAATGAAAGAGGCGAAAGACTTGTGGAATTTGCAGAATCTCAAGGATTGTCAGTAATGAACACTTTTTTCAACAAAAGGGTGACTTCCATGTCCACTTTCAACCAGAAAGTGGACATGGAAGAGTCCAAATGGATTAACAACTAATGAAATCGACTTCGTCCTCACTAACAGAAGATATATTGTGAATGATCAGGATCATCTAGACAAGAATTCAGTTATAGCTCAGACGCAGCATGGTTTTGTTAAGGGCAGGTCTTGCCTGACCAATTTGATTGGATACTATGATGTAGTCACAAAAGAACTGGATGCAGGGAATAACTTTGATATTATATATTTGGATCTTAGAAAGGCTTTTGATACTGTTGCACATGGAAGACTGCTGCACAAATTGGAGCAGTGTGGCATTGGAGGCAAATTGCTGCTATGGATAAGGGGATGGTTGAGTGGCAGAAGACAGAGAGTGGTAATCAATGGACACTGCTCAACGTGGACTAATGTTATTAGTGGAGTTCCTCAAGGTTCAGTGTTGGGTCCATTGTTGTTTTCGGTGTTTATGAATGATATTGATGATGGGATATCAAGTTTAATGTCTAAGTTTGCAGATGATACAAAGGTTGGCAGGGTCGTTCAGGACACTACTGACGCTATGCTGCTGCAACAGGATCTGGAAAGGTTGAACAGATGGGCTGAGAGGTGGCAAATGAAGTTTAACATTGACAAATGTAAAGTACTACATATGGGTAACAGTAACCCCAGAGCAATGTATCAACTCTGCGGTACTACACTGACAGTGGTGGAGAATGAAAAGGACCTGGGGGTAATTGTGCAGGCAGATATGAAGTTCTCTGAGCAGTGCAGACGAGCTGCAAGAGTAGCTCATGGTGTCTTGTCAATGATATACAGGAATTTTTCTAGCAGGGATAAAGAGGTGATTATTCCCTTGTATAAGGCAATGGTTAGGCCACATCTTGAGTACTGTATACAGGTCTGGAGGCCTCATTTCAAGAAGGATGTAGAGCTGCTGGAACGGGTACAGAGAAGGGCAACAAGATTAGTAAATGGAACAAAGGGTTGCTCTTACGAAGAAAGGCTTAAGTTTTGCAAATTACAGAGTCTGGAGACTAGGCACCGGCGAGGTGATCTGATAGAGGTGTATAAGGCTTTGAATGGTTTGAGCATGCTCAATGCCAATGGGATTCTTCATCTTTCTCAGAATAATCACCTCAGAGGGCATAAATTCAAATTGAGGAAGGACGGATGTCGGATAGATGTGCGGAAATTTGCCTTTGGCCAGCGGGTGGTTGGTTGGTGGAACCGACGTCCATCACTTGTTGTTGAAGTTGATAGCCTAAACAAATTTAAAGCTCAACTGGACAGGTATTTCGAACGAACGGAGGGGTGAAGTGGGAGAGGGTTTTTTTTTTTTTTGGCTGATGCTGAATAAGCTTGCTTTCTTGCATCATATGCCTCTACTAATGCTAATGCTAATGCTAATGATCTTACAGTCCTGAATAAGTTGGTAGTGATCACAGAATGGTAAGATGTACACTTGATATAGATGTAGGAAAGGAAACGAAAAAACTGACTTGACTAAATAATACAAAAGTCTTTGAGATAAAAGAAGAGGAGAAAAAGTAGTATGTATTGCTCAGGACCAAGTTATCGACGAGGAACATTACAACTTTCTGAAAGTGATAAAACCCAAGAAACTTATAGGGAAAAAGAAATCCAAAGAAGAAAAAAATTTTCAAGAAAGACACTTGTTATGATGAACCGAAGGCGAAAAATGTAGAGCAAGATAAACACTGACAAAGAAAAAATTGCGTATACTGAGTTATGCAAAGCCATTAGAAAGAGACTCAGAGAGGACATAAGAAGATATAACAGAAGAAAATTTCTACAAAAATTAAGGGAAAACAAAGGAATTAAATCAGCAGCCATGAGCAGTAATGCAGGAAGACAAATGATAATGAAACTGAAGAATAGCGATGGTGTACTTATAAACAGCATAGAAGGCATAATTCAAATAGCAGAAGACTACTATAGAGAATTATACAAGGAGCGAGGGAATGATGCCAGCAGTGGGGAAGATGGATTGTAAATTAGCAACACATACGACATACCCGATATTTTTTCTGATGACGCAGAACATACATTGAAGAAAATGAAGAATCAGAAAGCCCCAAGGGAAGATGAAGTTACTGTAGAGTTGTTAAAATTGGGAGGAAGAGACATAACACAAAATTTGGCAAGGCTCTTTACAAAGTGCTTTAGAAAAGGTGTGACGCCTAAGCAGTGGAATAATGCAATTATAGTTTTACTGCATAAGAAACGCCTCCGTAGCCAGGTGGGAAGTAGCAGCAGTGCGTAGCACACGCTTCTTGATTAGACCCGGGTTCGAGCCTGTCACCACCAAATTCGGAGGATGCGGAAAGGTCAGGGAATGACCACCGCAAATCCCGGAGCAATATGGCCTTATTTGCTAATGTTTCTAAAAACCAAATAGCAATAACAATAACAAGCTGCATAAGAAATCAGATAAATCAGTAATTATAGACCAATTAGCTTGTTATCACACATCTACAAGTTGTTCACAAGGGTCATTACTAACAGATTAGAAAGAATACTTGATGAGAATCAACCGAAAGAGCAAGCTGGCTCTAGGACAGGATTCTCAACTATGGATCACCTGCACATAATATCACAGCTAATGGAGAAAGCAAATAAATATAAAACACCATTATGCCTGGCATTTGGAATTATGAAAAGGCATTTGACTGCATACAGCATAAGGCCATGTTTCGGGCACCGGAAAGACAAGGCATAGATACCCCACATATTATGGTTTTGAAGAAAATATATGAGAATGCTACCTCCTTTATTAGACTAGACAAATACTGTAGGAAATTTAAAATCGAGAAGATTAGACTGGTCGCAGAAAGGAATCAATGTGAACGTAGAGTACCTAAACCATTTACGATTTGCAGATGATATTGTGGTGATGAGCCATGATCTCAAAGAATTAGAAAAAAATCTTAATCCGTTATGCACAGTTAGTAAGGATTTTGGACTAAAGATGAATATGGCTAAAACAAAAGTAATGATGAACAAGTATGCCACAGAAAGGGAAATAATAGTAGTAGTAGTGGCACATGATGCAAGAAAGCAAGTGTAGGAGCTTATGCAGCATCAGCCAAAAAAAAAAAAAAAAAAAATCACACCATTCCCTCCAAATACCTGTCCAGTTCCTCCTTAAATTTATTTAACCTATCAACTTCCACAACGACAGATGGAAGTTTGTTCCAGCAATTAACCACCCGCTGGCTAAAGGCAAATTTCCGCACATCTATTCTACATCTTTCTTAATTTGAACTTATGTCCCCGTAGGTTCGTAATCTGAACAAGTGGAAGGATCCCATCAGAATTCAGCGTGCTCAACCCATTCAAGGCCTTATAGACCTCAATCAGATCACCGCGCAGGTGCCTAGTCTCCATCCACTGCAATTTGCAGAACTTAAGCCTCTCTTGGTAAGAGAATCCTTTCATTCCCCTCACCAACCTTGTTGCCCTTCTCTGTACACGCTCAAGCAAATCTACATCCTTCCTAAAATGAGGCCTCCAGACCTGTACGCAGTACTCAAGGCGTGGCCTGACCATTGCCTTATACAGAGGGACAATCACCTCCTTTTCCCTGCTAGCAAAATTCCTATATATCATTGACAAAACCCCATGACCCGCCCTAGCAGCCTGTCTGCACTGCTCAGAAAAGTTCATATCTGACTGCACAATAACTCCCAGGTCTTTTTCATTTTCTACCACCTTAAGTGTAGTACCACACAGTTGGTACGTTTCTCTGGGGTTACTTCTTCCCATATGCAGTACTTTGCATTTGTCAAGGTTGAACTTCAGTTGCCACTTCTTAGCCCATCTGCCCAAATTATCTAGATCCTGTTGCAGTAGCACACTGCCATTACTGTCATTAACAACCCTGCCAACCTTTGTGTCATCTGCAAACTTCGACATTAAGCCTGATATACCTTCATCAATATTATTGATAAATATACAAAACAACAGTGGACCTAACACCAAGCCCTGTGAGACTCCACTAATAACATTAGTCCACAAAGAGCAGCACCCATTGATTACCACCCTCTGTCTTCTCCCACTTAACCATCCTTTTATCCATTGTAGCAACTTACCCTTAATACTATTCTGCTCCAATTTGTACAGTAGTCTTCCATGCGCAACAGTGTCAAAAGCTTTTCTGAAATCCAAGTATATGATATCAAAATTATTTTTTGCATCCAGTTCCTTTGTGACCACATCATAATAACCAATCAAATTTGTCAGACAAGACTTTCCCTTAACAAACCCATGCTGTGTCTGAATTATTGCTGCAGTCTTGTCTAGATGATCCTGCAATGCATCTTTAACCAGTGACTCCATTATTTTACCCGGAACAGAAGTTAAACTAACTGGTCTGTAATTACTCGTGTCACCCTTCGAACCTCCTTTGTGAATTGGGGATACATTTGCACATCTCCAGTCCGTGGGAACCTCCCCTGAATCCAAGGATGCTCTCATAATTATGGCTAAGGGTTTGCTTAGTTGCTTTGCCGCCTCCTTTAATATAACTGGATAGATCCCATCCACCCCAGGTGCCTTTCTTATGTTTAACTTCAACAATTTCTCCTCCACTTTGCTCTCAGTTATTACAAAATCATTAAGCACACTGCTACAATTTGATAACCTTCTTCCATTTTCAAACTGTAATAATTCCTCACGTGTGAATATAGATGCAAAATACTCATTCAGTTTGTTTGCTATCTGAGCAGGATCATCAACAGTCGAACCATCGATGTCAAGTGGACAAATCATATTCATCCCCTTCCTTTTAGAGTTTATATAAGTAAAGAAATCCTTGCTGTTTTTCTTAGCATCTTTTGCCAAAGATTTCTCGTAATCCGCCTTTGCCTGCCGAACCTCCTTTGTGACCTGATTACAGACTAGCTTATATCTGCTACAGGCTTCTGCGTCGCCTAATAATTTATATGCATCCCATGCATTTTTCTTCTCTGACACGAGTCTCATTAGTTCATTTGATAACCATTTAGGCCTAAACCTTGAACGATAATGATTGAACGAGCCGTAGTTGAAGGGATATAGGGCCTGATGTAAAGGTTGAGAGGGTTGTTAATAATCAGTGCTAAGCAGTACTCTTTCCGAATTTCTTGAACGGGCCTCAAGAGTGGTTAGAAAAGTGGCAGCTATGTTTTAATATAACAGAACGCAAGGTCTTACACTTGGGGAATAGCCACCTCAAAATAATTTATGCACTTAGTGGGGTTGAATTAAAACATTACAGGATGCAAGGTATCTGGAAGTTACAATATGGGCAGATGTTCTGTGAGCAGCGTAAACAGGTGGTGGCCAGAAAGCTCATGATTTCTTACTGTTGATTTATCAAACATTATCCTGTAGAGATAGGGTAGTTATAATCCCACTGTATAAGGCAAATGTAAGACCACATTGTATGTTAGTCACATACTGAGGAGCAATATCCCAAATTGTCTTAAACGTAAAATAATGAACCAATGTATTCTCCCCACCATGACTTATGGAAGTGAATCTTGGTCATTCACCAAAAGAATGGAAGAGAAGGTAAGAACTACACAGCGAAGAATGGAACGACTTATATTAGGAATCGGACTGTGAGATAAGAAGAGAAACACATAGATTAAGCAGCAAACTCAAGTAAAGGATATTCTTATCAAAACTAAAGAACTAAAATAGTCTTGGGCAGGATACATAGCTCGAAGACATGATGACAGATGGACTAAGAAAATAACAGAATGGTACCCAAGAGGCGCTAGAAGAAAACCTGGAAGACAAAGGCGGAGATGGATAGATGAAATTCATGAGTTTGTGGGTAGTAAATGGATGGCCAGTTCTCAAAACAGAAGGAACTGGAAAGTTGTTGGAGAAGCTTTCATCCTGCCATGGATTGAAAATGGCTGATGATGAATAAATATTGTATTGTATCATATTATTATTATTAAAACTTTTTCCATAGAATTTTTTAAAAATCACATACGGGTAAATTCTGATTTATTGGTGGCGCAGTATTCAAGAGTTATCGTCCTTCGTAATGCTGTTTTGTTTTACTTTCTGTAGTGTGTTTCGATAATCAGGGATCGTCGTTAATGATTCCTTACAAGAATAAATAAGCGTATTGTATTTTGTTCTAACGTGAAAGCCAATATGGCTCATTCAGTTACAGAAATATTTTCCGCATTTCAAAAGCATTTAGATACAGAACAGGATTTGCGTGAGGTAGGAAGATAAGATTTACTGCGAAATTTGGAGACTATGACAAAGCAGCCTTCGTGTTTTGGTTTAAAGTTTTTAAGTTATGCCTATCTTTCTTTAGGTTAGAGTTAGGTAACAAAATGTTCTGTGAAGATTGCTTGAAAAATGGGAGCTTGCGAAATAATTTGCTTGTTATTGAAATTAATGGCTCTTTTTAGCCCCAAATGTAGTCTCCATTGAACTTTAATGGCCCTTTGTGTTTCACTCGTTACTGCTTTCAGTTGAGTTTTAGTTATTACGGGTGCATTATTTTTGCCTTGTTTTCGACTTACATTCAAAATATTTGGCTATATCATCATCTTATGCAATCATTTACGGAAGACCCTAATATCAAAATTTTTTAAGGTTAACGCTATTATATTGTTTATTTTTTTCAACAATTGGGTTTGAGAAATTTATAATTTTTTTTGTGTTTAATAAATGTGTACACTTATTATTGTGAAGTTATAGTTAGCAGTGTAGCTGGGATTTTGAATGGAGGCAGGGATAGAAAGTGGAGCTCTTGCCAAGTTTACAAAATTGCTAAAATGTGTAAAAACATATTGCCTTAGTTTTTTCTTAGTTGGCCAGCTAAATGCATTTGGACCAATATGTAGTTTGTTATTTAAAATAATTAAATGCACATGGCATAATACTTTGAGTTTAGTATCTATATAATATCGGTGTTTGATACACCATAGACGCTCTTAAAAAAACTACAAAGTAGTTGTTGTGGGCATCATTTGCTCTTTCTCATATTGTGCTCTGCCTTCACGACGAATTGCCATGATACTGCACTACCTCAAATAAGTAACGCTTCACTAATAGGGAAGGCTATTGTTACTTATTCTCAGTGAGTACCACCACCCAGACATGTTTCAAGGCTATTGGCCTATCATCAGTGGGTGGGCAGGTACCCTAGTATTGCAGTTTGTTATATTAATAAAAAAAAATAAAAATAAATAAAACAAAATTGAACCTCCTCTAACGCACTTGCACATACTTACCTATTACCTTTCCTTTATAGATGTGTAGCAGTAGTGGCATGTATGCAAGAAAGCAAGCATATGAGCTTATGCAGCATCAGCCAAAAAAAAAAAAAAAAATTACAAAACAATTACATCTAAATATTTGTCCAGTTCCCCCTTAAATTTATTTAACCTATCAACTTCCACAATGACAGATAGAAGTTTGTTCCAGCAATTAACCGCCTGCTGGCTAAAGGCAAATTTCCGCACACCTATTCTACATCTGGTTTTCCACAATTTCAATTTATGCCCCCTTAGGTTCGTAATCTGAACAAGTGGAAGGATCCCATCAGAATTCAGCGTGCTCAACCCATTCGAGGCCCTATCAGATGCCTAGTCTCCAGCTGCTGCAATTTGCAGAACTTAAGCCTCTCCTGGTAAGAGGATCCCTTCATTCCCCTCATCAATCTCGTTGCCCTTCTCTGTACACGCTCGAGCAAATCTACATCCTTCCTAAAATGAGGCCTCCAGACCTGCACGCAGTACTCAAGGCATGGCCTGACCATTGCTTTATACAGAGGGACAATCACCTCCTTTTCCTTGCTAACAAAATTACTGTATATCATTGACAACACCCCATGAGCTGCCCTAGCAGCCTGTCTGCATTGCTCAGAAAACTTCATATCTGACTGCACAATTACTCCCAGGTCTTTTTCATTTTCTACCTCCTTAAGTGTAGTACCACACAGTTGGTATATTTCTCTGGGGTTACTTCTACCCATATACAGTACTTTGCATATTTCAATATTAAACTTCAGTTGCCACTTCTCAGCCCATCTGCTCAAATTTTCTAGATCCTGTTGCAGTAACACACTGCCATTACTGTCATTAACAACCCTGCCAACCTTTGTATCATCTGCAAACTTCAATACTAAGCCTGATATACCTTCATCAATATCATTGATAAATATACCAACACCAACCCTGTGGGACTCCACTAATAACATTAGTCCACGAAGATCAGCACCCACTGATTACCACCCTCTGTCTTCGCCCACTCAACCATCCTTTTATCCATTGTAGCAACTTACCCTTAATACCATTCTGCTCCAATTTGTACAGTAGTCTTCCATGCTCAACGGTATCAAAAGCTTTCCCGAAATACAAGTATATGATATCAAAATGTGGTCACCATATTCTTGTAGTGTTTATTTAGTATGCACCATCCCACTCATTTTCTTTTTATTTTGGCAGGGTTGTTAATGACAGTAATAGTAGTGTGCTACTGCAATAGGATCTAGAAAATTTGAGCAGATGGGCTGAGAAGTGGCTGTGAAGTTTTGCATTGACAAATGTAAAGTACAGCAGGTCCTCATTATAACGCAGTTTGTTCTACGCCCATTTGCTATAATGCTGTTCTTATATTATAACCCATATCTCACTCTAACTCTGTCATAGCTCTTTTATTATTATTATTATTATCATTAGCCATATTGTGCAAGGAAGCCTGAGGCTTATGCTGCACCAGCCAAAAAAAAAAATTTTTCTGAATTACCCCAAGAGAGAGAGAGAGTAGAAAGGAATCACCAAGAAAAAGAAGAATGATGATATCCAGCTCAGGACCCTGGGTGTGCCAAGCCCATACTCACCAGATGTGAGCCCCTGGGGGATTGAATTTTTGGCATGTTTAATGAAAACATTTTATCTGATGTAGTCAGTATCTTGAAAATGAATAGCAAAGTTTCCCATGCTAATTTAATTACTCTATGGTGACTTGTTACATATTTCCGAGATCAACATTTTAAAAAATGAACAAGTATATTGCTTGTAATATTTGCATTATATGCATTTAGCTGAAGTCTTCACTCGGTACAGCGTTAGACATCATCTGTAATGGACAGTTTACTCAAACATTGTATCATAATTAATGCAACGCAGTTACATTTTTGAAGATTAATAATGGCGAATAAGAATTAAAAAGGACGTCTGGACGTGGTATGAAGCCTACTAAGGTAAAAAAAATACTGAATTTGAAAATTAAATTATACGTTTTGAAGCAGATTGATTCTGTTCAACAACAAGTGGATGTGTGTAATAATTTAAGACTGGCAAGTTCAACTGTAAGAACAATTATAAAAAATAAAGAATTAATTTTAGCAGCCGGAAAGACAGCTGTACCACTGCAAGCAACTAGACTGGCTATTATAATTGAAATGGAGAGACTTCTAAAAAATTTTATTGAGATAATATCCAATGCACAATTCTGTTAAGTTAAATATTAAAGAAAAAGCGATTAGCCTATATGGTGATCTGAAGAAAGCTCACCTTAAAAAAAAAAAAAAAAAAAGTGGCATTTAAAGCTTGTAATGGCTGGTATGATAGATTTTAAATCTAGGGAGTTGCCGCAAGGAGCCAAAACTTTCAAAGAAGAACTAAAAATTATTGGAGAGTGGTATTAAACTTCTCAAGTTTTTGACATAGATGAAATGGGACTTTTTTTGGAAATTAATGCCTAAAAGAAGTTTTATATCGAAAGAAGAAGAAAAAATGTGCCAGCCTTCAAAGCGGCGAAGGATCGGTTGACTTTATTGTTGGGTGGTAACACTGCGGAGATTTTAAAGTAAAACCCCTTTTAGTTTACTAGGAAGACAGCCAAAGTAAAACCAAAGATCAACCAAAGTTACGAAAACTTGGAAGCCCAGGGCCATTGGATTAATAAATTCATGATTTTAATTGGCATTTTAAGTTTAATTTTGATACGTAATGTAGTTACTCGCCACATAATTATATATGTATGTAATGGAGAATATTTTATATGTACAAATTTTTAATATTAAATATTGTTACCAACATTTCTGTGTCTTTTTGTTACCGTTTATTATCGGTTAGGAAATATCCTATGCTATTTCCCGTCGAAAATCCCGTCTTCAAGGGGGATGATTATTTCTACAAATGACATTGTGGCTGGTAGGTGGAAATCGTTTCATCCCATATGCTTAAAAAATATTAGTGTGCTAATTTATGTTTATGATTAAAAATAATAATGGATATCAATTTGCAAAATAACACTCTTTAATTTTCTGTTTGTGATGGCAACATTATAAATCAGCACTTTAGTTATAAAAAGCCATCGCGTTTATTGCTGTGTGTAGGAAGTTTTCTAAGAGAAGCCACTCGTATATGCAAATTTTTCAGAGGTGATAGACGACATCACCGAAGATTTTCCAACACTGATGTAATTGTAATATACGGTAATAAGCGCACAACAATATATCTTTATTATAGCAACACACTACAACATAAGTTTTATAGATTTTATCTTAAATATTACATAAGTGTTGTACAGCAATTACGTTACAACCTGATATCAAAATTTTTATAGATTTTCAAGAACTGCGTAGCGTTGATTTCTTTTTTGTTCATATAATTATGTAATATATATGATAAGTAGAGTATATAATGTATAATATATATGATAAGTAAAGTGTATAATATATTTTAAGTACTAAAATATATTATGATACATTTCATTATTTAATAAATATGAAGGAAGACACTTCAATGTATATTCACTAAAGTGAATTTATTAAATAACTGGTCTATCAAATGGCAGACAATACAGAGGTTGGCAGGGTTGTTAATGACAGTACACTGCTGCAACAGGATCTAGAAAAGTTGAGCAGATGGGCTGAGAGGTGGCAAATGAAGTTTAACATTGACAAATATAAAGTACTACATATGGGAAGCAGTAATCCCAGAGTAACATATCAACTCTGTGGTACCACACTGACAGTGGTAGAGAATGAAAAGGACCTGGGGATAATGTGCAGGCAGATATGAAGTTTTCTGAGGAGTGCAGAAGGTCTGCAAGAGTAGCTCATGGTGTCTTGTCAATGATATATAGGAATTTTTCTAGCAGGGATAAGGAGGTGATTATCCCCTTGTATAAGGCAATGATCAGGTGACCTGATCTGTATACAGGTCTGGAGGCCTCATTTTAAGAAGGATGTAGAGTTGCTAGAACGAGTACAGAGGAGGGCAACAAGACTGGTGAAGGGAACAAAGGGGTGCTCTTATGAAGAAAGGCTTAAGTTCTTCAAATTTTAGCTTCTGGAGACTTAGGCACCTGTGATGTGATCTGATTGAGGTGATCTGATTTATTCCCATAAAGCCTTGAATGGTTTGAGCATGCTCAAGGCTAATGGGATTCTTCCTCTTGCTCAGAATAATCGCCAGAGAGGGCATAAATTCAAATTGAGGAAAGACAGTTGTAGGATAGTTTGCCTTTAGCCAGCGGGTGGTTGATTGCTGGAACAAACTTCCATCTGTCGTTGTAGAAGTTGATAGCTTAAATAGATTCAAGGCAGAACTTGACAAACATTTGGAGCGAGTGGATGAGTAAAATAAGGGATTTTTTTTTTTGGCTGATGCTATATAAGCTTGCTTTCTTGCATTATGTGCCTTTGCTAATGCTAATGCTATGGACTGCGACTCACAAATACATGTTACTTTACAGGAATACGGTGCTTGCTTAGCACTGATTCAGCTAGCATTCTGTTTTTCGGGAATGAATTATCAGCGGGGGTCACCTGTACTACATATGGGTAGAAGTAACCCCAGAGAAACATACCAACTGTGTGGTGGTACTGCAATTAGGGTGCTAGAAAGTGAAAAAGATATGGGAGTAATTGTATAGTCAGATATGAAGTTTTCTGAGCAATGCAGACAAGCTGCCAGAGCAGGTCATGGGGTATTGTCAATGATATACAGGAATTTTGCTAGTAGGCAAAAGGTGATTATCCCTTTGTATAAGGCAGTGATCAGGCCACACCCTGAGTACTGTGTACAGGTCTGGGGGCCTCATTTTAGGAAGGATGTAGTTGCTTGAGCAGCATGTATAGAGAAGGGCAACAAGATTGGTGAGGGGAATGAAGAGGTCCTCTTACCAAGGAAGCTTAAGTTCTGCAAATTACAGTGACTGGAGACTAGGCACCTGCGAGTTGTTTGTTTGTTATTTGGTTTTTAGGAGCATTAGCAACTAAGGCCATATTGCTCCGGGGATATGCGGTGGTCATTCCCTGACCTTTCTGCATCCTCCTTATTTGGTGGTCACGAGCTCGAACCCCGGTCTAATCAAGAAGCGTGTGCTACGCACTGCCACTCCTGCGAGTTGTGATCTGATTGAAGTGTATAAGGCCTTGAATGGGTGAGCATGCTGAATTCTGATAGGATTCTTCAGTTTGCTCAGATTATGAGCAAAGGGAAGAATCCCATCAGAAATTTTCTCAATTTGAATTTATGTACCCTCAGGGGCATAAATTCAAATTGAGGATAAACAGGTGTAGAATAGATGTGTGGAAATTTGCATTAGCCAGCAGATGGTTAATTGCTGGAAAAAACTTCCATCTGTCATTGTGGAAGTTGGAAAACCTTTAGAGGGAATGGCTGTGTGAAATTTTTTTTTTTTTTTTTTGGCCGATGCTATTTTCTTGCTTTCTTGCATCACATACCTCCATTACTACTACTATTTCCTACTGTCTTACAGAGTCATTGATCTGTGTTAGTTCCAAACCTTAGAATGTTCTATTATAGTGTACACAGACTACTTTTGGCAAGTGACATGTACTTCTTAAATACAGTGCATTTAAGGATAGAAGTGTGAGAGGGGGTGTGTATAGTTGCTACAAAACTCATCATTCCTTATCCTCTATTCATTCTTCTTTTAGCTTAAATATTAGGTGTACGGTGCAAAAAAACCCTAGAGTTTTGTTACATTGTGAGGGGTGAAAATAGTTCAGTACCTCTTTATTCATTTTATCAAGCTGTTTTCATGAATTGACCTTAGAGGTGAGCTATTCCAGTAATTAACCTCTGATTATAAGAAAATCTGTTACAATTCAGTGTAGCAAGTTTCCTTTCATCTTTATTTTACTATTCTCTTAGAGCATTATAGATCTCAATCCGATTCTTATCCCTCCCCATTATCTGATTGATGGGTTTTATTTTTTTAAGTTTGGTTTTTGTAATGGAATGTGGCCTTGTAAGACTTTTCAGTTATTTATTTAAAATATGGTATGAGAGGAAAGTCCAAGAATTGTGTTTATACATATATATGTTTGAAACAAATTTTGAACAAGCAGTTCTATTTAAAGTAAATGTATATAAACGAGAATGATATTATACAAAATAAATTTAACAAAACTGATTAATGTCATCGAATAAACAATTAAAAATCGTCAGAATGTGATATTAGAGAATAAGAAAATATATAGAATTATTAAAAAAAAAAAAACAATTGAGTAAAGATATACATATTAGAAAGAAAAGTGGAAGCCTAGATTGGCAATAGTAGATATTATTACCCAGTATAAGAAACAAGCTGGTTAATAATACTGAAATGAAAAGGAGGCATGAGTGCCCTGAGCTATAACCAAAAGTTATCCCACCCCCCCACCAAAATACTAATTAGTAAAATATTATTAAATTATTGATAATTTTTATAAAAGAATACATTGAATGGTATTTTATCAAGGTCTAGCACGATTCAGTATTTCCAAATAATAAACAGAAAAAGCTGTTTCTGATTCCTAGATTTGCAGGACCTAATTATAGGCCAAATGGGCCTTCGTGAAAAAAATGTAATAATTGATCAAAATTTAGCAGCTTGCTAAATAGCAGACTGAACAAATATATACATAAAGATGGGGGGGGGGGGTTAATAGAGAGTAAGTAATAAGCTGAGGCTAAAATAGAAGTGAGGGAAGAAATAGAACAGCAATAGTACCCAAAGTCTCCTCGTATATTCTAATAATTCGTGGTCCATAAAAATTAGAATATGGAAAGGTAAAGAAAAGAGCAAAGCATTTGCCAATGGGACCTGGGCATACCAGTAGTGTAACTGCCCGGTCCACGAAGTAGGGTTCTGGTGTTTCAGTAAGACATACAACCATAGTATATACAATGAAGAAAATAAAACAGTTATGGGAATATTGAGAAATTAGCATTAACAAAGGAACATGATGCAAGAAAGCAAGCTTATATAGCATCAGCCAAAAAAAAAAAAAAAAGCCCTTATTTCACCCATCCACTTGCTCCAAATGTTTGTCAAGCTCTGCCTTGAATCTATTTAAGCTATCAACTTCTACAATGATAGATGGAAGTTTGTTCCAGCTACCAACCACCCGCTGGCTAAAGACAAACCTCCACACATCTAGCCTACAACCGTCTTTCCTCAATTTGAATTTATGCCCTCTCAAGTGATTATTCTGAGCAAGAGAAAGAATCCCATCAGCATTGAGCATGCCCAAACCTTTCAAGGCTTTATACACCTCTATCAGATCACCTCGCTGGTGCCTAGTCTCCAGACACTGTAATTTGCAAAACTTAAGCCTTTCTTTGTAAGAGCAACCCTTGTTCCATTCACTAATCTTGTTGCCTTTCTCTGAACTCTTTCCAGCAACTCTATATCCTTCTTAAAATGAGGCCTCCAGACCTGTATACAGTACTCAAGGTGTGGCCTCACCATTGCATTATACAAGGGGATAATCACCTCCTTATTCCTGTATATCATTGACAAGACACTGAGCTACTCTTGCAGACCATCTGCACTGCTCAGAAAACTTCATATCTTCCTGCACAATTACTCCCAGGTGCTTTTCATTCTCTACCACTGTCAGTGTAGTACCACACAGTTGATATGTTATTCTGAGGTTACTGCTTTCCATATGTAGTACTTTACATTTGTCAATGCTAAACTTCATTTGCCATCTCCTCAACTTTTCTAGATCCTGTTGCAGCAGCGTACCAGCATTATTGTGATTAACAACCCTACCAACCTTCATATTGTCTGCAAACTTGGACATTAAGCCTGATATACCATCAGTATCATTTATAAATACAGAAAACAATGGACCCAACACTGAATCCTGGGGGACTCCACTAATAACATTAGTCCGCAAATAGCAGTCTCCATTGATTATCACTCTGTCTTCTCCCACTCAACCATCCCTTTATCCACAGCAGCAATTTGCCTCTAATGCCACACTGCTCCAATTTGTGCAGCAGTCTTCCATGTGCAACAGTATCAAAGGCCTTTCTAAGATCCAAATATATCATATTTGGATCTTAGAAAGTAGCTCATGTTCTATTGTCGATGATATATAGGAATTTTTCTAGCAGGGATTAGGAGGTGATTATTCCCTTGTATAAGGCAATGGTCAGGCCACACCTAGAGTACTGTATACAGGTCTGGAGGCCTCATTTCAAGAAGGATGTAGAGATGCTGGAACGAGTACAGAGAAGGGCAACAAGGTTAGTGAATGGAACGAAGGGTTGCTCATACGAAGAAAGGCTTAAGTTTTGCAAATTACAGTGTCTGGAGACTAGGCACCAGTGAGGTGATCTGTTAGAGGTGTACAAAGCCTTGAATGGTTTGAGCATGTTGAATGCTGATGGGATACTGCCTCTTGCTCAGAATAATCGCCTGAGAGGGCATAAATTCAAATTGAGGAAAGACAGATGTAGGATAGATGTGCGGAAATTTGCCTTTAGCCGGCGGGTAGTTGGTTGGTGGAACAGACTTCCATCCCTTGTTGTGGAAGTTGATAGCCTAAATAAATTTAAGGTTTAGCTGGACAGTTATTTCGAACGAACAGAGGGGTGAAGTGGAAGGGTTTTTTTTTTTTTTTTTTGGCTGATGCTGCATAAGCTTGCTTTCTTGCATCATATGCCTCTGCTAATGTTAACATTTGGAATGAATGGATGAGAAGGTTTTTTTGAAATGGGAAGGTTTTTTTGAAATGGGAAGGTTTTTTTTTTCAGTATTCAGAGTGTTTTTTTGCACAGTATTCAAAGAACTAGAGTCGGTAGTGACGTCGAGGGGTGTGTGATATAACTAAGATGTTAAGTAAACTTTCCAAAGATGGTCTGTGCAAATTTGGAAACCAAGTCGAGGCTTTCACTGTGAAGAAAATGTTCCAAAATATAATTCCATACAGGCAATAATTTAAAAAAAAAAAATAAATAAATAAAATCGTATGCTAAATCCTATATCACTAATCTCCAAAAACCCAGCATGAATTAAGGATTATTGTTGAAGAACTTGATGTGGAAACTATAAAGATCTATAAAAACTATAAAGTCCTGTGTTTGGGCTGCGATGGGCAGCTGGGGACAGCAGTTGTGGGTTGGAGGAATCATCCCGTTTTGTGCAAACATTTTGAACAGAAAGTTAAATATTCTGGATTATTAAACCGACTTTTCAATTTCAAATTTCTTAACGATTTAGCACTAATGATCGACACCTACTGGAGCTCTCTTACCTTCCAGAAGCGTTACAAAGTAGCAGCATCTTTATAGTAAAAACAGATAAATTAATTATTCTAACTATCAATGCTATTGCTAATTTGAAATATTCTGAAGGAAATTATGAAGACAACGTACAAGTTAGTGCAAACGCATTATATTAGTACGCAGCTAAACTCTGAATTAGCATAAATATGCAAAGGCGGCTTCGTTTAAGTTATCTCATATTGTGAATACCTTCACAGTGAGTTGCCATGATATTGCACTACTTCGAATAAGTAACGCTTCACCAAAGGAGAAGATTGTTACTTATTCTCAGAGGATACCACCACCCAGATGGCACCCACCGAAGAAGCGTCAAATAGCCCTGAAATGGTGCCGTCTGGGTGGTGGTATCTGCTGAGAATAAGTAACAAGTCTTCTCCTTTTGTGAAACGTTACTTATTCGAAGTAGTGCAATATCATGGCAACTCGTTATGAAGGTATTCACAATATGAGATAACTTAAACGATGCCACCTTTGCATATTTGTGCTAATTCAGAGTTTACCTGTGTACTAATATGATGCATTTGCACTAACTTGTATGTTGTCTAAACCTCTCACAGCCTTGAGGCTAAGGCCCGTAACACATTTCATTTGGAAATTATGAAGCTAAAATTGAGAGCATGTTGAATTTGAAGGAATCAAAATCGAAAGTAAGAACACATTTAAAAAATTACTTCGTGACAAGTTATTAAGGATAAGTTATTAATGCAACAGAGTAATTTTAAATTAAATAAAGAGAATAATGATACTATTGATGATCTGGAATTGAAAGATATTTTAAACATATGCTACCCAGAATCATGGAATATGAAAGAACTTTCGTCTCTGTGGCAAGACTGAAAAACAAATAAGAAATTTATTTTCTTATTTGTTTTTCAGTTTTTCTTATAAGAAATTAAGTTTTCTGATAAAATATTGACTAAACATTAATGATTTTAGAGATTTTGTCGAAGACAGCTGCGGATGACTTCAGTTTATCTTTAAAATCGAATGAAATTCCCTCTTCAATTAAGAAAGCGAGAAATATCTTTGAAACCATTGTGATCAGAAGCTGAGCGAGCTTTCAGTGTAATGAATAATATTGTGTGAATAAATTAATGAATAATGTTGACAATTAAACACATTGCAGATTGTGATGACCATCCATCTAAATGGGAAACCATTGCTTCAATTTGATCCAGATCGTTACATCAAATCATTCCTCTGTAATCATCGCTCAGCTATTGAGCAAAGCAGAAGACCAACAAAAATATTAATAAAGAAGTAAATTCTATATGGAAATTTTTAGAATAAATTTTTTTTAATATTTGTATAATTTTTTTCATGTAATCTGTAATCTTTTCATGTAATCTTTTTATAGAAGAGTGTTTTTTATGTAATATTTGTTTCTATATTGTAGAATGTTTTGTGATAGTTTTATTTGTGATATGGGAAATATTTCATGTTATTTTTTAGTTGCATTATTAAAATTTTATCACGAAAAAACATGTATCTGTTATTATTTCCCTAGTTGTTAAAAAAAAGAAAAAAGAAAAGCCAAATAAAAAAGTGGCGCATCTGCCGAGCACCTGCGGTAGATGGTTTTATGTGAATCCTTTGCGTTTCTTTTACATATTTTGATTTGTATATTGATTACGAAATAAAAAGCCTTTTGTATTGTAAATATTTTATTGAACATTCACAAATTTTCATAATTTCTGGAAGACAAGATACAATGGATTTATGATAACTAGAGTAAGATGTATACTTGTGATTGCAACGTATCTAAATGTAGTTATCGGCATCTAACAATGGAATGTTTTGAAAATGCGAGAAGAAAAAAGAAATTGATTACAAATTTTGTATTGTTGTAGTCATATGACAAATAATCATATCGTTGCAAGCATACTTACTTCAGGCAGTATGATTGTTATGTCATACTGTTCAAAAATTTAGAACTCGAGATGCTATCATATCATCGTAAAGGGGGGGGGCACATGACGACCAGGCTGACTTGAGATATCCGAGTGGTCAGGAGCGGGAGTGCAATAGCACACACTCTTTGAGTAGACCAGGGTTCAAGCCCCTGACTGCTGAATATGGTCGATCTGCCAATCCGCACTGGACCAGCGTGGCAGATTATGGTCCATTTCCCTCAGCATGAATTGTTGAGGAGGCTTCCATCCTGCAGTGGGTTGATAATGGCTGCACTTTACCTTTTTTTTTTTTACCAGTCACGAAAAATGTGTCACACGCTCTGATTACACTACTAGTGAGTGCTCGGCACAGACTAGTACTGTGAATGTGGGAAGCATCTCTGGTGGAAGCTGCAGATGACGTTACTTCCGTCACCGATCAGATTTGCTCGACAGGAATCTCCAAGCATGTTTCACATCAAAAAAGTCGGCAATACTGCAAGCCCGTTGTTAAAGTATTCACAGCTCACCCACTGGGTAGCAGTAACCCCCAGAGTAACAAACCAACTGTGTGGTTCTACACTCGGAGTAGTGTAGAATGAAAAATACTGGAATAATTGTAGTCAGATATGAAGTTTTCTGAGCAGTGCATCCAGGCTGCTAGAGCAGCTCATTGGATCTTGTAAATGATATACAGGATTTTCTAGCAGGCATAAAAGAGGTGATTATCCCCTTGTGTAAGGCAATGGTCAAGTCACACCTAGAGTACTGCATGCAGGTCTGGAGGCTTCATTTTAGGAAGGATGTAGAGCTGCTGGAACAAGTACAGAGAAGTTTAACGAGATTGGTGAGAGGAACAAAGGATTGCTCTTATCGGGAAAGGATTAAGTTCTGAAAATTGCAATGTCCGGAGATTAAGCACCTGTTAGATGATCTGATTGAAGTGTTTAAGGCCTTGAATGATTTAGGTAAGCATCAATGCTGATGGGATTCTTCCTTTTGCTCAGATTTTGCACTTGAGGGGCATAATTTGAGGGAAGACTTGTGGAAATTTGCCTTTAACCAGTGGGTGGTTGATTGCTGACAAAAATGTCCATCTGTCATTGTGGAAGTTTGATAGCTTAAATAAATTCAGGGAACAACTGGACAAAGAAGTTTTCTAGCCAATGGATGGGTGAAATGGGAAGGTTTTTTTTAATGCTAATTCTAATAAATAACCATATATATATATATATATATATATTTTTTTTTACTAGATCAACGAATAAGCTTGAATAAAATTATATAGATATGAGAATGAGAGGAAACCATACGAACAATACAAATATAAAAAAATTATTTTGAATAAAAGTATGAGAGAGAGAGGGAGGGAGGGAGGGAGGGGGGCAAGACAAACACATTTTATGAAAACTAAAAGAAAAATCTTGCCTAACAATATCCCAAGCTGTTGAAATCCAGCTGGAATGTCTGGGGCTTTTTAAGATTGCTGTAAAATAAGTGATCTCTATTTGTTATAAAAGCTACTGGGCTTAAAAGATGGAAGGCTCCAGGGGATTATAATGGTGTATATTCACTTATAATTAAAAAAAACTTTGCATATGAGTCAATCAAGTCATTGGGAATGTTAGTAGTTAATTCTTGTATCATAATTTTGATGTGAGAAAGATGCTCTTGGGACTGGAGAAGGACTAACATCCTCCCACTCTACAAAGATAATGATAAAGAGGATTAGGTAATAATGGTCCAGTTAGTTTTCTGTAGTGGGCAAGTTCATAGTCTATGGTAAAGGAAGCAATTCAGGACTATCTCAAAACCGATATCTTGAATAGATCCCAGCATGAATCCATTAAGGGGGGAGTTCATAGCAATTTGAGTAATCTGTTGAATTACTATGATGTAGTCATTCTAAGAGGTACAAGCTAATGGTTATAATGATTTATGCACCAACATCGAGCCACGATGATGAAGAGGTTGAAGAAATGTACACTGAAATTGAGAGTCTTCTAGATGATCAGAAAACCCACTAAGGGGCTAAGGTTGGAAAAAGACAAAACAGCGCAGAAAGGGGAACTATAGGAAATTTCGGAATTGGTGAAAGAAATGAAAGAGGTGAAAGGCTTGTGGAATTTGCAGAATCTCGAGGATTGTCAGTAATGAACACTTTTTTCAAGAAAAGGGTGGACATGGAAGAGTTCAAATGGATTAACAACTAATGAAATTGACTTCATCCTCACTAACAGAAGATCAGCGCCTCCATAGCCAGGTGGGAAGTATCAGCAGTGGTTAGCACACGCTTCTTGATTAGACCGGGGTTCAAGCCAGTGACCACCAAATATGGAGGATGGAGAAAGGTCAGGGAATGACCACCGCATATCCCCAGACCAATATCGCCTTAGTTGCTAAAGCTCCTAAAAACCAAATAACAACAACAACTAACAGAAGATATATCATGAATAACGTTACCGTCTTGAATAAGGTAAATGTTGGAAGTGATCACAGAATGCTAAGATGCACATTTGATATAGATGTAGGAAAAGAAAGGAAAAAACTGACTCGAGTAAATAATACGAAGGTTTTTGAGATAAAAGAAGAGGAGAAAAAGCAGTATGTACTGGAACTTAAGAACAGGTTTGAGCTTCTGCAGAGTGCTCTGGACCAAGATATCAACGAGGAATATTACAACTTTCTGAAAGTGATAAAGCCCAAGAAACTTATAGGGAAAAAGAAATCCAAAGAAGAAAAAATTAATCAATAAACATTTGTTATGATGAACTGAAGGCGACAAATGAAGAGCAAGATAAACACTGATAAGGAGAAAATTGAGTATACTGAGTTATGCAATGCCATTAGAAAGAGACTCAGAGAGGACATAAGAAAATTTAACACAAGAATAGTAGAACAAGCATTAAGGGAAAACAAAGGACTTAAATTAGCAGCCATTAGCAGCAATACAGAAAGACAAATGATACTGAAACTGAAGAATAGTGATGGTGTACTTATAAATAGCAGAGAAGGCATAATTCAAATAGCAGAAGCCTACTATAGAGAATTATACAAGGAGCGAGGGAATGATGCCAGCAGTGGGGAAGATGGATCACAAATTAGCAACACATACAACATACCCAATATTCTTCCTGATGAGGTAGAACATGCATCGAAGAAAATGAAGAATCAGAAAGTCCTGGGGAAGATGAAGTTATTGTCGAGTTGTTAAAAGCTTGAGGAAGAACAGGTTTGAGCTTCTGCAGAGTGCTCTGGACCAAGATATCAACGAGAAATATGCATCGATATTTACAAATGAAAAGCCTTTTGTGGCAATGGGAAATTGTGGGAGCGAAGTTAAAAAATATGTAATTAATGATATTGAAATTTCGCAAGATTATTTAATGAAAAAACTTTCGAGCCTACAGACCAGTAAGGCTCCTGGAGTTGATGGAATATACCCTATAATCTTAAGGGAGGCGGCAAGCGAGTGCATTGAACCATTGAGGCTAATTATGCGAGCATCACTAGACTCTGGGGAGATTCCCTTGGATTGGAAAAGTGCAAATGTATCTCCCATACATAAGGGTGGCTCTAAAAGTGAAGCTTCAGTATATCAATTTACCAAAAATACATTCTGTACAGTTAATTATAGTAGCCTTGCAGTATTGGTAGGTCACCTGACAGGTGACCGTCAAAAATAGCATTACTGCATTCACCATTAATCACTGATTAAAACTATTTGGGTTTTTATTGCTTTTTATTTGAAAAGTGGTGCAGGACATGCACCGATACTGTGTTTAAAGCTTTAGGTTACTTGTTTTTCTTCACCTACTAGTTCAACAAACATCTTCAATCTTACCCCAGTTGTTTTTGAAAAGAGTTATTATTTTCAAAGAATAAAGACAGGAAAATGAAACCCACTACACTGTGGGAAACAAAGTACATAGTTTCAAATTTTGTGTGCTTCACAGCATGTGAAATTTGAAATAAACCTGAAAATGGAAGTAACTAATAGTATCAAATATATATAATGTTTTTTAATAACATTTATATACAATTTTTTTTTTTTTTTTTTTTTGCAATTTTCAGCAGAATTGTTATTTATTTTTTTTTCCTTTTTTTTTTTTTTTTAATAAAAAGGTATAGAACACGCATAACAAGTTTTAAAATAAATTTTTTAACAAAAGCCTCAGAACAGCACTGTTAGTACCTTGAGTTTTAAATAAGTAGTAGAGTCATATTTTTAGTGATGCTGATTATATCAAAACAATATTAGCAATTTAGGTTGATCCCTGTGTAGTAGCATTGTCACTAATGTGAGCCCTGTGTAGTAGCATTGTCACTAATGTGAGCAGGAACTTACTTTCATGAGCATGAAAGTAAGTTCCTGTCATTAGTGGAACTGTTTCCCCAAGGCACAGACAGAATGCAATAATGTACGCAATTTTCAATTAAAAATATGTAATTCTGAGTTTCTGTTCTTGGGGCTGTTTTTTTTTTTTTTATATGGCATAGGGAACATGCTGGGGCCATTAAATGTAAGTATATGAACTTTTGCAACACTGCACAATTTCTTACTGAGTGGTTAATAAAGGCACATTTTGCAGTTGCTACTAGATGATTGGATAATTGGAAAATTGCACACATTGGGTAATTAATACATTATTTTATGTATTTATTATTTTCTTTTTGTAAAGCAGTTGTAAGCTGGACAAGTATATTAGTTACATAGTTTTGATGATGGCTATAGGCAGTTAATGAGTAGAATTATTTCTATTTAATCCACTTTAGAGAAATGTAATCTATAAAAGTACTTAACACATTTATTTACAGTTGCTGAAAATTATTTGAAAAATTTATACACTGTACAGCCACTCCCCAACTTACGTAAGGGTTACGTTTCGCAGAACTCTACGTAAGTAGAATTTTACAGAAATTGGAATTTCCCTAAATGCATATGCAGCACTTGCAAATTTGATTGAACCAAAAAAGAAATGTTTGAACAAGTAAATAGAATTATTTATTCAATTTTTTTTAATCTCGTGTGCAGGAAAAATGACAAAAGTGTACAAAATTACAAAAATTTCAATATTATATAATTACAAAACAAGAGACAGGCATGATGTGTCAGCGAGTTTTACCTTTCGAGCATCATTGCCAGAATTAACTCTCCAGCTGATAAGCATGCCACTGCAGAAGATTGAGGGCTGTGGAGATTTAGAAGGGGTTTTTTTCAAACACATCACAAAATTTCTCTGCAGCTGCAAAATCAGCACTGGTGACTTCACCATATATTTTAATGTTTTGGAAACCAGTGCAATGCTTGAACCTATGAAACCACCTGTTGTTTGCCACAAACTTGGCTTGGGGTTTGCCATACTTATCCATAATATCTTCATAAATACTTCTTGCTTTTGCTTGAATGGCCATTGGACTCGGGCACTTGCTTCTGAATCTGATTTTCCAGCCATATTATTAATAGCTTTTCAATCTTCGATATAGCACCTGAATGCTATTTTGTGATCACTGTTGATCCTTTAACATGTTCTTTTATATGTGCACTGTCCCTTAAAATTCATTGTTGAAGCAGCGAGACCTAATTCCGTGCAATAGATGACAAACTTTGTCCTGCTTCGTACATCTTAATTAATCATCTTCATTTCTAAATCAATTTTGTTTCATTTCCTAGAACTGCCAGCACTTGCACTTTCCGTTGGTCCCTTTCCCTTCACCATTGTAATTAGGAACTAGGAATGAAGAGAAGATTCTGAAAATTTGTTTTTTATATGATTGAAGATTTCAGTGAAGGGGACAAATTTCACCATAATAACGTAAAAACCCACAGAATTCCAGTTATTGGTATTATCACAAATGCAATAAGATTGAGTTTACTACCCAAACAGAAAAGCTCAATAAACTGGATAGTGCAAATTGTTTTTATTGAAGTCGAGTATTACGTAAGCCGGGGAGCGGCTGTACTATACTTTCCTTAGAGTCGTGAAATATTTAAAAAGTGTATTTCATTCATTTTAATTGCTTAATTAAATTTTCAATTAATGCTAATTTTTCTATTTTTAAGGAAATTAGACTTGTTGTGAGAGATTTGGAACAGACAGCTAAGGAAATTTTGACAGTTCTCCAAGGAGTTCATCAGCCATCAGGAATAAAGAGGAGTATGTAATACATGTACATTTTTATTTATTATTATTATTATTATAATTAGCCATGTGGTGCAAGGAAGCCTGAGGCTTTTGCTGCACCAATGATAATATCCATCTGAGGATCATGGGTGTGCCAGCCCATACTCACCAGATGTGAGCCCCTGGGGTTATTGAACAGTTATCATAAAATCATTTAGCTTCCAGTCATAATTTGAAATTCTTTTGGTATACCCGTCCCTAAAAACGTCCTCACGAGTGAATGTATTAGCATTAGCATTAGTAGAGGCATTTGATGCTGCATAAGCAAGCTTATGCAGCATCAGCCAAAAAAAAAAAAAAACCCACTTCCACTTCACCCCTCTGTTTGTTCAAAATACCTGTCCAGCTGAGCCTTAAACTTATTTAGGCTATCAACCTCCACCACAAGGGATGGAAGTCTGTTCCACCAACCAACCACCCGCTGGCTAAAGGCAAATTTCCGCACGTCTATCCTACATCTGTCTTTCCTCAATTTGAATTTATGCCCTCTCAGGCGATTTTTCTGAGCTAGAGGAAGAATCCCATCAGCATTGAGCATGCTTAAACCATTCAAGGCTTTATACACCTCTATCAGATCACTTTGCTGGTGCCTAGTCTCCAGACACTGTAATTTGCAAAACTTAAGCCTTTCTTCATAAGAACACCCCTTTGTTCCATTCACTAATCTTGTTGCCCTTCTCTGTACTCGTTCCAGCAGCTCTACATCCTTCTTGAAATGAGGCCTCCAGACCTGTATATAGTACTCTAGGAGTGGCCTGACCATTGCCTTATACAATGGAATAATCACCTCCTTATCCCTGCTGGAAAAATTCCTGTATATCATTGACAATACTCCATGAGCTACTCTTGCAGCCCGTCTGCACTGCCCAGAGAACTTCATATCTGCCTGCAAAACCACCCCCAAGTCCCTTTCATTCTCTACCACTGTCAGTGTAGTACCACAGAGTTGATACGTTGCTCTGGGGTTGCTGTTTCCCATGTGTAGTACTTTACATTTGTCAATGTTAAACTTCATTTGCCACCTCTCAGCCCATCTGCTCAACCTTTCCAGATCCTGTTGCAGCAGCATAGTGTCAGTAGTGTCCTTGACAACCCTGCCAACCTTTGTATCGTCTGCAAACTTGGACATTAAGCTTGATATACCATCATCAATATCATTTATAAATACAGAAAACAATCATGGACCCAACACTGAGCCCTGAGGGACTCCACTAATAACATTAGTCCACGAAGAGCAGTGTCCATTGATTACCACTCTCTGTCTTCTCCCCCTCAACCACCCTTTATCCATAGCAGCAATTTGCCTCCAATGTCACACTCTCCAATTTGTGTAGCAGTCTTCCATGTGCAACAGTATCAAAAGCCTTTCTAAGATCCAAGTATATAATATCAAAGTTATTCCCTGCATCCAGTTCTTTTGTGACTGCATCATAGTATCCAATCAAGTTGGTCAGGCAAGACTTCCCCTTAACAAAACCATGCTGTGTCTGAGCTATAACTGAAGTCTTGTCTAAATGATCCTGCAGTGCTTCTTTAACCAGTGCCTCCATTAATTTTCCTGGAACAGAAGTTAAGCTCACAGGTCTATAATTACTTGTGTCAGCCTTTGATCCTCCTTTGTGAATTGGGGTCACATTTGCACATTTCCAGTCTATGGGTACCTCCCCTGAGTCCAAGGAAGCTCTCATAATTATGGCTAACGGTTTGCTTACTTCCTTTGCTGCCTCCTTTAATATAACTGGATAGATCCCATCCACCCCGGGTGCCTTTCTTGTGTTTATCTTCAACAGTTTCTCCTCCACTTTACTCCCAGTTATTTCAAGATTCTGTAGCTTACTGCTAGAGTTGAATACACCTCTGGCATTCCCCTTGCTGAATAACTCCTCATGTGTGAATGTCGATGCAAAATATTCATTTAGTTTGTTAGCTACCTGAGCAGGATCATCAACAGTTGACCCATCAGTATCAAGTGGACCAATCTGATTCATCCCCTTCCTTCTTGAGTTTACATAAGTAAAGAACTCTTTGCTGTTTTTCTTTGCATCCCTTGCCAGGGATTTCTCGTAATCTGCCTTCGCCTGCCTAACCTCCTTTGTAACTTGGTTGCATATCAACTTGTATCTATCATAGGCTTCTGTGTCATGTGTTAATTTGTAAGTATCCCATGCATTTTTCTTCTCTGCCATATGCCTCATTAGTTCATCTGACATCCATTTAGGCCTAAACCTTGAACAATATTTCTTAGTTGGTATGTAAAGCCTAGTAGCTTCCAAGATAAGTTCTTTGAATGCTTCCCATTTTGAATTTGCTGTTGGTAACATCATCAGTTGGTCCCACTGTATAGAATTTAAATACTGTCTCAGTCCACCGTAGTCGCCTTTACGGAAGCAATAACCCTTCCCTTTACCCCTAATGGTGTTACCTCTTTGAGTAAATCCCACTTCAGCACACTGTGATCACTGCCACCTAGTGGTTCATTTATCTGCAGATTCTTAATGCATGAAGAATCACTGCTGATAATCAAATCAAGAGTATTACTCCCTCTAGTTGCCTCCCGAACATGCTGATGTAGAAAACAATCATCCAATAAATCCACAAAAGCCCTGCTAGTGTGTGAGTAATCAGCCCCCAAATTCCAGTCAATATCTGGGAAATTAAAATCTCCCATTATAAGACTCTCTGATTTACTGGCCCACTCTATTTCCCTGTACAGTTCCTTATTATACTCATCAGAGTCATTAGGCCTATAGCACACTGCTACTCTCAATTTTGATCTCCCAATGCTTATGTCACACCCAACTGACTCAACGCTGCACTGTCCAGCGATGTCGCTGGCTTCACATCCTTGGTTTTTATGTGTTTCTTAACTAATAGCATAACGCCTCCCCCCTTCCTATCCTGTCTATCCTTTCTGTAGACGTTGTACTCCCCAAATTGCAGTTCTGCATCCCTTATATCTGTGTGACACCACGTCTCTGATATCCCAACAATATCTGCCTTTGATGTTTTGAGCAATACCTCAAATTCATCAAATTTATTTACTAAACTCCTAGCATTGGTGTACACGCAAGTATACCTGCACCTGTTTCTATTCGTAGCTACCCTAACACAACCCATGTGTTTACTTGTACCGCAATGGCTCCCAGCAGTCTCTGAAATACCATGCATCTTGTTTTTCAAGGTTCTGCTCATTCTAATAGAAGCAGTGCAAGAATCTCTTTCACCTCTGCCAGTGGCTACTGTCAATCTATTGGTCTTTGTCTCCCCCCAAGCTAGCAGTTTTCCGACCCACCTAACACTGCCTCGATAGCATCAGCAAATATTCTTGCACCCTTTCTATTTCTATTAGCAGTATATGCTATATATGATAGCATCAGTTTCTCATAAGGAAAATATCTTTATATTTTTAAGTGAATCTTACATGTATAAATAACATACTGATGCAAAATTACAAAATAGTACAATGTCTTTGTTTATTATTGATGTTTTGATTTCCAGTAGAAGAAAGTCTACTAGACTTTCTAAGGACCTTAGATTGGATTGGGAAAAACTGATAATATTTCAACTTGGGCTTGTTTGAGATTATATTGATCAAATATTATTAGCAAAGTACATAGTTTTTATAATGTTAACTAATAAAAACTGATTTTTTATTAAAGATTTACTAATTTCACAATGCCATTTATTTATTATATTTTATATAATTGTCATGAAAGAACATCCAGGGCTCTAACTCAACCAAGCCTAAGTAGGTACAGGTAGTTCCTGACTTTACGAGTTAATTCATTCCTAGCATACACTCGTAAAGTGGGAATTTATTGTCCATATCTGTAATGTTAAAAACAGATTACATTCTCAACAGTTTAATTTGACCATATTAATGTTAAATAAAGGTCAACAAAAAATTTATTTTTGTTTAACATTGATTTATTTATCCAAAGAAATGAAAACAGCTTTTAAAATCAAGCAAATTATAACAACAAAAATTATTTATGTCATACAAATGTTAAAGAATGTTTATTCTTCATCATCATTGACTAAATGCACACTTGTTGATGGTTCTACACACTCATTGTTGGCTTGGCACTTATTACTGGTTTGTTGGAAGCACGAGTCGTCTTGCCGACTGGGCTAGCTGGGTGGGTAAAGTGCCTATCTGGCAGCCCAAAAGGTCGCGAGTTCGAATCCCACCTCGGGCTTGGATCAGAGTAAATGCAAAAACTTTGGGAGGTGCATTATGGCCACAGAAGCCGATGTGTCAACAACTAACAAAAAAAAAAAAAAAAAAAAAAAAGTCGTCTTCGAAAATGCTTCGAGTCGTTTGTTTCCAAGGTAGTCTTTTTCTTTTTATAAATTTTATGATAGCATGCATAAGCATGTTTTAAATCTGTAGCAACTCTTCTAGTGCGCTCAAAACTTGAATCTTGTTACTGAAATTTCAGTTGCTTTTTCTATGTATTGAAAAGCTTTGTCAGTCCCCTTGAGAGTGAAGGAACGAACAGGAATTTCAGCTGTTAAATCTTTTTTCTCAGCTTCTTCACATTTTGCCATTTCAAAGTCTTCATTTGTGAGTTCTCCGTTGTATGTTTGAAGCAGATCAGTGACGAGTCCTAGAAACCTTAAGCTGCAGTTGGTTAGCAGTATTAATGACCACTTGTGTTTCATTTTGTACAGTTTCTGCTGGTTCTTCAAATCCTTCAAAAATATCAAAAACTGAGGACAGTTTATTCAAAACACCCTTTGTTCTTCTCTCTAATTTTTCCCCAGGCTCGTTTTATTATTTCGATTGCATCCAAAATATGGAATTATTTCCAAAATTCTTTGAGTTGGACCTCTCTCCTTAACTCTGCCTAAACAAACAAACGCATGCGCAGTAATACACAGTAGTATTGTATAGCTATGCATGTGGTTTGAAATGCCGTATTTATGAATATTTAGCAGTACGGTAAGATCCGTTGGGGATACGTTCCAAGACCTACTGTGGATGGCTGAAACTGTGGATGTAAGTGAATACTGTTGACCCTATATGTAATGGGATTTTCTTGTACATATATATGTATAAAGTTTAATTGATAAATTAAACACACAGTAGGACATTACCAACATTAAATACAGTAATAATAAAGTACAGCAGACTCTTGATTTATCGGGATTGGTTTTTAACCAGGACACTCCAAATTTAAAAAAGAAAAAATCAACCAGAAATCAAATAATAGTAGTAATAATAGTAGTAGTGGCATGTGATGCAAGAAAGCAAATTTATGAGCTTATGCAGCATCAGCCAAAAAAAAAAAAAATCACACCATTCTTCCCTCCAAATGCCTGTCCAGTTCCTCCTTAAATTTATTCAACCTATCAACTTCCACAACGACAGATGGAAGTTTGTTCCAGCAATTAACCACTCGCTGGCTAAAGGCAAATTTCCGCCCATCTATTCTACATCTGTCTTTTCTTAATTTGAATTTATGCCCCCTTAGGTTCGTAATCTGAACAAGTGGAAGGATCCCATCAGAATTCAGCGTGCTCAATCCATTCAAGGCCTTATATACCTCAATCAGATCACCGCACAGGTGCCTAGTCTCCAGCCACTGCAATTTGCAGAACTTAAGCCTCTCTTGGTAAGAGGATCCCTTCATTCCCCTCACCAATCTTGTTGCCCTTCTCTGTACCCGCTCAAGTAAATCTACATCCTTCCTAAAATGAGGTCTCCAGACCTGTACGCAGTACTCAAGGCGTGGCCTGACCATTGCCTTATACAGAGGGATAATCACCTCCTTTTCCCTGCTAGCAAAATTCCTGTATATCATTGACAAAACCCCATGACCTGTCCTGGCAGCCTGTCTGCATTGCTCAGAGAACTTCATATCTGTCTGCACAATTACTCCCAGATCTTTTTCATTTTCTACCACCTTAAGTGTAGTACCACACAGTTGGTACGTTTCTCTGGGGTTATTTCTACTCATGTGCAGTATTTTGCATTTGTCAAGGTTAAACTTCAGTTGCCACTTCTTAGCCCATCTGCCCAAATTATCTAGATCCTGTTGCAGTAGCAGACTGCCATTACTGTCATTAACAACCCTGCCAACCTTTGTATCATCTGCAAACTTCGACATTAAGCCTGATATACCTTCATCAATATCATTGATAAATATACAAAACAACAGTGGACCTAACACCGAACCCTATGGGACTCCACTAATAACATTAGTCCAAGAAGAGCAGCACCCATTGATTACCACCCTCTGTCTTCTCGCACTTAACCATCCTTTTATCCATTGTAGCAACTTACCCTTAATACCATTCTGCTCCAATTTGTACAATAGTCTTCCATGCGCAACAGTGTCAAAAGCTTTTCTGAAATCCAAATATATGATATCAAAATTATTTTTTGCATCCAGTTCCTTTGTAACCACATCATAATATCCTATCAAATTTGTCAGACAAGACTTTCCCTTAACAAACCCATGCTGTGTCTGAATTATTGCTGCAGTCTTGTCTAGATGATCCTGCAATGCATCTTTAACCAGCAACTCCATTATTTTACCCGGAACAGAAGTTAAACTAACTGGTCTGTAATTACTCGTGTCACCCTTCGATCCCCCTTTGTGAATTGGGGATACATTTGCACATCTCCAGTCCGTGGGAACCTCCCCTGAGTCCAAGGATGCTCTCATAATTATGGCTAAGGGTTTGCTTAGTTGCTTTGCCACCTCCTTTAATATAACTGGATAGATCCCATCCACCCATGTGCTTTTCTTACGTTTAACTTCAACAATTTCTCTTCCACTTTGCTCTCAGTTATTACAAGATCATTAAGCACCCTGCTACAATTTGATAACCTTCTGCTATTTTCAAACCTTAATAATTCCTCACGTGTGAATGTAGATGCAAAATACTCATTCAGTTTGTTTGCTATCTGAGCAGGATCATCAACAGTCGAACCATCGATGTCAAGTGGACCAATCAGATTCGACCCCTTCCTTTTAGAGTTTATATAAGTAAAGAAATCCTTGCTGTTTTTCTTAGCATCTTTTGCCAAGGATTTCTTGTAATCTGCCTTTGCCTGCCGAACCTCCTTTGTGACCTGATTACAGATTAACTTATATCTGCCATAGGCTAGGCTTCTGAGTCGCTTGATAATTTATATGCATCCCATGGATTTTTCTTCTCTGTTACGAGTCTCATTAGTTCATTTGACAACCATATAGGCCTAAACCTTGAACAATATTTCTTAATAGGTATGAAACTTTTAGTAGCTTCAACGATTAATTCCTTGAATGCTTCCCACTTAGAATTTACTGTTGGTAACATCGTCAGTTGATCCCACTGTACAGAATTTAAAAACTGTCGGAGACCACTGTACTCGCCTTTACGGAAGCAAAAACCCTTTCCTTTACCCCTGATGGTAATTAAATCTTTAAGTAAATCCCACGTCAGTACACTGTGATCACTGCCACCTAGTGGTTCTTTTATCTGCAAATTCCTAATACATGAATGATCACTACTGATAACCAAATCAAGAGTATTACTTTCTCTGGTTGCCTCTCGAACATGCTGCTGCAGAAAACAATCATCCAATAAATCCACAAAAGTCTGACTAGTGTGTGAGTGCCCAACTTACAAGTTCCAGTCAATATCTGGGAAGTTAAAATCCCCCATTATAAGACATTCCAATTTACTAGCCCACTCTATTTCTCTGTACAATTGTTCATTGTACTCATTCGAGTCATTAGGCGTATAACGCACTCCTACTCTAATTTTTGCTTTCGCAGTGCTTATGTCACACCAAACTGACTCAACAGTGCACTGTTCATCTATATCAACTGGATGCACTTCTTTTGATTTTATGTTTTTCTTTATTAACAGCATAACACCTCCTCCCTTCCTATCCTGTCTATCCTTTCTGTACACATTGTACTCCCCAAATTCCAGTTCGGCATTCCTTATATCTGAGTGACACCACGTCTCTGATATCCCAACAATATCCGCCTTTGATGTCTTGACCAACACTTCAAATTCATCAAATTTATTTACTATACTTCTAGCATTGGTATACATGCAAGTATACATGCACCTATTCCTATTCCCAGCCACTCTAACACATCCCATATACCCACCTGTTTCACGATGACTGACATCCGTCCCTGAAACCCCCAACACCCCTCGCTCCAGGTCGCTACTTATTCTAATAGAAGTTGTGCAGCCGACCGGGCTAGCCGAGTGGGTAAAGTACCTGCCCGGCAACCCAAAGGTCGCGGGTTCGATTCCCGCCTCGGGCTTGGATCAAAGTACTGCAAAAACCTTTGGAGGTGCAATATGGCCACAGAAGCCGATGCGCCAACAACTACCAAATCAAAAAAAAAAAAAAAAGAAGTTGTGCAAGAATCACCTTCACCTCTGCCTACGGCTACTGTTAAACTATTAGTCCTTGTATCCTCCCAAGCTATCGGTTTTCCGACCCACCTAACACTGCCTCGATAGCATCAGCAAATATTCTTGCACCCTTTCTATTTAAGTGTATCCCGTCCCTGTAGAAGCAATCTCTCCTGTTAACAAGTACAGTCCAGGCTGAAAAAAATTCTACCCCTTGAGCCTTGCACAATCTTTCCAGGGCCGAATTGATCGACAAGGCTCTCATCATATACTCCCTCCTATCGTGTCTGGGCAGAATTGCAGACACTTTCAAATTCAACCCTACTTCACGGCTTTTTTTCAACAGTGACCTGTACTTGTTAAGTAATTCTGCCGGTCTCCTACTCTTAATATCATTAGTGCCAATGTGTACAACTATATCACCTTTTGTGCCCTTAAAAGATGATATCTGCTCTACAACGTCATCAACCTTTTCCCCTGGCAGACATACCCTGGTCCTGTTCCACCTATCCTTTTTACACAATATATTTCCCGTTTCCCTGACAACAGAGTCACCAACAACTACTAGTTCCTTTGGGACCAGCGCAATCTGCCTTGGGGGTTGCCGCTGTGTTGCGTGATGACCAATTGCAAGCTCTGGCGTTGATGTGGGCAGCTGAGAGCCTGATGGGCCTCTCAATTTAGATCTTTCAAGGGCATCCAACCTGTCCTTCAAACTCTCATATAGGCCCATAACAACGCTGAGTTGTCGCCTGATTTCCTTACACTCCTTACATCGCGCACACACAAAGACATCCCCCATGGCAATATCATGTTCCGTTCCAGATAGTTCGGCAAACATTTCACAAGTTGCACATATTTTTCACCTAAGCTGCTTCCCTGGCTGCCTGTACATTTCCCTCCCAGCCACTGTAGCTGAGTGGTCATGTGCGAGGGTGCATAAGTACACGTGTGTTGAGTGATTGGGATTCAAACCTGTGACAGCTGTCAATCTGGTTTAGTCAGATTTATCTGTCGGTAGCTGAATACAGCTACCCTGCCAGTTTAAAATGTCATCTGGGCATGGTGAGGGGCATGGGCACTTTTGGCTGTGGATTATTGGTTTGCTGTGGGGTCTGTAAGGCCCATCTCTGAATATTTCTTCGGATTTCAAATGTTTTTTGCATGCAGCTTGTGAAAGCTTTATAATTTTCTTTTATTATAAATAAGTGTTCTTGTCCCTTGGGTAGGGGACCAATTTGCTATTAATTGGGTTCTTGGTATGTCATAAATTTTATATTTGTAAAGAATGTGTGCCCAGTCTTCACTCTTGCTACAGGTACAGTTTGGGTTGCTATTCACCATTTCTGTCAGAACAAGTTGAGTACTACATATGGGAAGCAGTAACCCCAGAGTAACGTATCAACTCTGTGGTACTACACTGACAATGGTAGAGAATGAAAAGGACCTGGAGGTAATTGTGCAGGCAGATATGAAGTTTTCTGAGCAGTGCAGATGGTCTGCAAGAGTAGCCCATGGTGTCTTGTCAATGATATACGGGAATTTTTCTAGCAGGGATAAGGAGGTGATTACCCCTTGTATAAGGCAATGGTCAGGCCACACCTTGAGTACTGAATACAGGTCTGGAGGCCTCATTTTAAGAAGGATGTAGAGCTGCTGGAATGAGTACAGAGAAGGGCAACAAGATTAGTGAACGGAACAAAGGGGTTGCTCTTATGAAGAAAGGCTTAAGTTTTGCAAATTACAGTGACTGGAGACTAGGCAGCTGCAAGGTGATCTGATTGATGTGTATAAAGCCTTGAATGGTTTGAGCATGCTTAAGGCTAATGGGATTCTTCCTCTTCCTCAGAATAATCACCTGAGAGGGCATAAATTCAAACAGAGGAAAGACAGTAGTAGAATAGATGTGCAGAAGTTTGCCTTTAGCCAGAGGGTAGTTGATTGGAGGAACAGACTACCATCTTTTGTTGTGGAAGTTGATAGCCTAAATAAATTTAAGGCTGAGCTGGACAGGTATCTGGAATGAATGGAAGGGGTGAAATGGGAGCGGGGTTTTTTTTTGCCTGTTGCTGCATAAGCTTGCTTTCTTGCATCATATGCCTCTGCTAATGCTAATCTGAAATTCCTAAAACCAGAAAGGTCCAAAAACCAAAACTATTTGAAAAATACTGGAAAGTATTATAATCAATGCAAGGGTTCTATGTCCATTACTCACTGTTTGTTTAGTTTATTCTCTGCTCTGTGGTGCAAAGATATTGTTGAAAATGTCAAAAAAAATCTGATAACCAAGTAACAGCAATAAGAAGTGGAAGCATTTAAGTTTTTCTATAAAACAGAAAGTGAATTTGTTGAAGAAACTTGGTGGCAGTGTAAGTGTGAGATGTCTAACAGAAGAGTGGTGTTTGAACGACCACCATCTACAACCTGAAGAAAGAGAAGGATAAACTGTTCAATTCTATCCTGGAAGTGATGAACAGAAGTTAATTAAAATAGAAAAACACTGCATAAAGCTGAAATGGAGATCTTGCCTGTGTTTTCAAAGAGTGGATGTCACAGTGAGCACATGTGACTTACCAGCTAGCTGATCATAGAACAAGCAAAGATCTATCATAAAGAACTGAAAATTGAAGTGAACTGTGAATATTCAACACTGGTTACAGAAATTCAAGAAAAGACATGGCATTAAATTTTTAAAGATTTGTGGTTATAATGCATCTGCTGATCATGAGGCATTGTTGAAATTCATTGACGAGTTTGCCAGGGTCATCGCTGATGAAAATCTGATGGCCAAACAGGTCTATAATGCTGGTGAAACATTGTTTTGGCGTTATTGCTCCAGGAAGACACGAACTACAGCTGGTGAGACGGCCCCAACAGGAATTAAAGATGCCAAGGCTAGATTAACTGTGCTGGGATGTACTAATGCAGCAGGCACACATAAGTACAGACTTGCTGTGATAGGCCAAAGCTTGCATCTTTGCTGTTTTAAAGGAGTGAATTTCTTATCAGTCCATTATATTGTTAACAAAAAGGCATGAATCACCAGGAACGTCTTTTCTGGTTGGTTTCATAAAATTTTGTACCAGCAGCATTGTGCTCAATGCAGGGAAGCTGGACTGTATGATGACTGCAAGATTTTGTTATTTCTTGATAACTGTTCTGCTCATTCTCCAGCTGAAATGCTCATCAAAAATGTTTATACCATGTACTTTCCCCCAAATGTGACTTCATTAATTCAGCCAAGTGACCAGGGTATCCTTAGATCAGTGAAGTGTAAATATAAAAACACTTTCTTGAACAGCATACTGGCAGCAGTGAACAGAGGCATGGATGTGGAAGGTTTCCAGGAGGAGTTTAACTGGAGAGATGCTGTTGCAAACGTTTGGACCTTAGTGATTAAAGACACAGTTATGCATGCCTGGCACAATCTGTGACCTGTGACTAAGCTCAGTGATGATGATGATGAAGAAGCTAATGATTTTGAGAAAAAGATGACACCTGAACTCTACATATGCAAAAACAGTGCCTTCAGAGTCTGTCAGTAAGCTAGAAAAAGTGGATATTGAAGATGTCTTTAACATTGATAATGAGGCTCCAGTTATTCATTCAATGATTGGTGGTGAAATAGCCGAAATGGTTTTGAGTCAAGGTGTGATAATGATAAAAGTGAAAATGCAAATGATATTGTGTTAGCAGTGCAGTAAAAATGCCTATAGACAACATTGTGAAAAAGTGTGATGAACTTGTTGAAGGATTAAATCAGTGTGCTTTAATAACAGAACAAGAAATGTCAGTTTATAAAATAAGACTTCTACAAAAAACACCTTTGTTAATGAGGCAAATGACTCTAGAAGAAACATTTAAAAAGGCCCTTCAGCACAAAGTCTCCTCATCCCTGAAGGCATCAGTTTGTGATGTTCCTTCTCAAGATGGTAAATAAAAAGGATTTTTTTTTATGCATGAAATATGAATTTTGAATTAACATTTGTTGCATTTATATTTTTTGTTTGTTGCATTTATATTCTTTTGGAAGTAGAGACAATGTGTTTTTTTTTTTTTTTTTTTTGGTAAATAAAATTGAATTTTCTGCATGAAATCTAAATTTTATTTCCGCCTTACTTCAACTCCACCATGCATTATATTCCGAAATACAAAACATTTCTGGCCCCAAGCATTTTCGATTAGGGATACTCAACCTGTATTTTTATTTAATTGGTGTGGGCCTCCCCAGGTCTCCCCCACTAGGTGCACATCAGTCCGGTTTAGTAAGATTGGGATATCTGTCAGGGAGCTGAATATAGCTACCCTGCCAGTTTAAAATGTCATCATCTGGATGTGGTGAGAGACATGGGCACTTTGGCTATGGATTGTTATTGTTTTGCTATGGGGGCTGTAAGCCCCGTATCTGGATATTTCTTCGCTTTTTGTGTGAAGCTTGTGAAAGCTTTATAATTATTTTCTTCTATTATAAATAAGTGTTCTTGACCCCCGGGTAGGGAGTCAGTTAGCATTAGAATTAGTAAAGGCACATGATGAAAGAAAGCAATCTTATATAGCATCAGCCAAAAAAAAAAAAAAAAAAAATGCAACCCTTCTCAGTTTCACCCATTCACCCTCTCCAAATGTTTGTGTAGTTTTACCTTGAATCTGTTTAAACTATCAACTTCTACAACGACAGATGGAGGTTTGTTCTAGCAATCAACCACCCGCTGGCTAAAGGAAAACTTCCACACATCTATCCTACAACTGTCTTTCCTCCGTTTGAATTTATGCCCTCTCAGGTGATTATTCTGAGCAAGAGGAAGAATCCCATCAGCATTACCATGCTCAAATCATTCAAGGCTTTATACATATCAATCAGATCACCTCGCAGCTGCCCAGTCTCCAGTCACTGTAATTTGCAAAACTTAAGCCTTTCTTCGTGAGAGCAACCCTTTGTTCTGTTCACTAAGCTTGTTGCCCTTCTCGGTACTCATTCCAGCAGCTCTACATCCTTCTTAAAATGAGGCCTCCAGACCTGTATTCAGTACTCAAGGTGTTACCTGACCATTGCCTTATACAAGGGGTAATCACCTCCTTACCCCTGCTAGAAAAATTCCTGTATATCATTGACAAGACCCCATGGGCTACTCTTGCAGACCATCTGCACTGCTCAGAAAACTTCATATCTGCCTGCACAATTACCTCCAGGTCCTTTTCACTCTCTACTACTGTCAGTGTAGTACCACACAGTTGATACGTTACTCTGGGGTGACTGCTTCCCATATGCAGTACTTTACATTTGTCAAGTGTTAAACTTCAGTTGCCATCTCTCAGCCTTTCTGCTCAATTTTTCTAGATCCTGTTGCAGCAGCGTACTGTCATTAGTGTCATTAACAAGCTTGCTGACCTTCATATCGTCTGCAAACTCGGACATTAAAGCTGATATACCATCATCAATATCATTAATAAATACAGAAAATAACAATAGACCAACACTGAAACCTGGGGGTCTCCACTAATAATATTAGTCCACGAAGATAAGTGCCCATTGATTACCACTGTCTTCTCCCACTCAACCATCCCTTTATCCATAGCAGCAATTTGCCTCCAATGCACACTGCTCTAATTTGTGCAGCAATCTTCCGTGTGCAACAGTATCAAAAGCCTTTCTAAGAACCAAATATATGGAGGGTTGATTCAGCCCTTTGATAATGATTTTGACAGCCCTTTAAAACTATGAAATTCCGTGCTGCCACCACTGGTTGTGTTCTATTTGTTTTCCCTGGTCGTGGGCTATCGCACGGCATAGCAATTTCCATTGAAGTAAAGCATGCTGGCAGACTTTCCACAAACCGTCAATAGTTCTGAGGCGGCGTATTCCGTGAGCTCTTTTCAAAAGTCTGAGTGAGCAAAAATCCATGGGTGCAGCATCAGGTGATTTAACAGCTATATCTTCAAACAGGATCAAACGAATACCTGTCGCCGCTTCCATTCTCCGCAAAAAAGCGTGGGTGGAGCGTGATGCGTGGCTGGACACCTTATCCTGATGCACCCAGATCTTTTCAGTGTCAGAACCATACAATGTGGGTATTTCAAGTTCAAACAACGGCTGTAGAACTTCAGTCTGGTAAAACACTGAGTTGACTTTCATGTTTTTATCGACTCTACGCAACTCAAATTTGTCGTTATAACAAAAACGGGCTACAACCATAAAACTTTGGCCAAAATTTTCCTTGCACTGATGTCCCCATGTTGGAAAAGCCTTGTCACCCTGTGGACAGTAATAAATTACCCAAATTTTGTTGCAATCGGAGAGGTATACCCACGCTTCATCCAATGTTGCTACGAATTTCCACCTTTCAGCTGCCAGATATTTTTTGTAGAGTTTTCGAGCATTGACCTGCTGCTCTGAAATGTGCCTTGCTTCTAGGTGGTGTGTACGTGGGCCTTGTCCTTCTCCAGTTGCAAATTATCATTGATTATGCGACAATCGGGTGACTGGGAGATTCCCACGTGTGACGCTGTAGCTCTTTGGGTTTTTGAATTTTCACCGACAACGAGCGACTGCACTTTTCATATTACCTCCCTCGTTCGACTTGGAGCAGGTTGCAGTTTCTTTGGTGTTTTCTGCTCACTTGCAGCAGCTTCGTGGAATTTTCCTTTGCCATTCAAAACCTTATGGATACCAAACTTCGATACTCTAAAATTTTTCGACTTGCACCTATCAATTTTTGCAAAACTGTACCCTTCTTCGGAAAGCGCAATTATGTAACCTTCCAACCCTGGGTCCAATTTCTGAGGCAAGTCGACATCAAAACAACTTCTACAACTGATGTACCTGTTGATAAAGTTTGGAACTGCACCTGTGCAAAAAAAAAATTTACATTTCTGCTGTACGTCACAAGCAGGATTAATGTCACAATCGTTATCAAAGGGCTGAATCAACCCCGTATGATATCAAAATTATTCTTTTCATCCAGTTCCTTTGTGACCACATCATAGTATCCAGTCAGAGTGGTCAGACAAGACTTCCTCTTAACAAACCCATGCTGTGTCCGAACTATAACTGGTCTTGTCTAGATGATCCTGCAGTGCTTCTTTAACCAGTGCCTCCATTAATTTCCCTGGAATAGAAGTTAAACTAATGGTCTGTAATTACTTGTCGCCCTTTGATCCTCCTTTGTGCTATTAATTGTGCTGTTAATTGGTTTGTCGTAAATTATACATTTGTAAAGAATGTGTGCCCAGTCTTCACTCTTGCCACAGGTACAGTTTGGGTTCTCAGTCAGCCCTAAGGAGGTTAGTTTCGCTTTTAGGGAGCCTTGACCTGTCAGGATAAATGTTGTTAATAGTCCAGGGCTTACCACTTTGGTGGCTTTGAGCTAACCATAGCTACCTGTGGCAGAAATATTTTGGTACCCAAGACCTCTGGTGTCCTGCCTCCAATTTGTTTGCCATAACTCATGGAGTTTTGTGGCTATTTTCTTTTCTTTTTTTTTTTTTCAGCTTTGATGGCAGTGTCAAGGGCTATCCCCAGAAATTCTGTGGGTATGCCCTTTTTAAGTCTACAATACAAGTTTCTTTTGGCCACTTCCAGGTAAAGTGGGAGAGCTCCAGCCAGCACCTGCAGTGCAGACATGCTTACTGTGCAACATGCTCTGGTAATAGTGAGAAGTATTGTCCGTTGTATGATTCTAATTTATTCCTGTTACTATGGCCAAGCGTGTGAACCCCGCATTGGCTCCATAGTTTATAACAGGTTGGAACACTGCATGGTATATGACTGCCAGTGTCCTTCTTTTGAGCCCCCCAGTCTGCTTGACTGATCCTGGCAATCATGCCTGCATAATTTCTCACTTTCTTTGCCAAGTAAGCCAAATTGGGGTAAAAAGCTAATTTTGAGTCAAAGACAACTCCTAGATATTTTAATTCAGTTGCCATTTTTAAATAGTTGTGTTAATTTTAATTTGTGGAGGTCTTATGTTTAAATTGCCTTTTAGAAGTATCTGTTTGGTTTGCGGAGGAACAATGGAATAAATTTGAAATGATGAAGCAAGTGTATGGGGAGAACTGCCCGTCTCGTGCACATGTGTTCGAGTGGCATAAAAGTTTCGCCCATGGAAGAGAATTATTGGAAGATGATGAACATCCAGGTCTAGCAAAGACAGTTTGAATGCCAGAATTGATCGAAAAGGTGCAGGAAATCATTACCAACAATCAATGTGCAACTCTCCAAATGATTTCAGAAGGGCTGTTTATTAATAAGGAAACCATTTGACAAATAACCCAGGATTTGAAGAAAACAGAGGACTGTGCATGGTTTGTTCCACCTTTGTTAACAGATGGTCAACGACAGGCACGAGTTGAATACTGAGGAGAATCAAGGCCATTGAAAGTAAACTCAGCTTCCTGAATTCAGTTATTATGGGTGATAAGACTTGGTATTTTTGGTATGACCCTGTGACGAAGTGTAACTGGGCAAACTCTCCCAAAGCCAAAAAAGGTCAAAAATCAAAGCCACACTCATCATTTTCTATGATAACGAACAAATTGTGCACAAAGAGTCCATTCCCAATGGCTAAAGTGTTACTGCTGCCTACTATCTGGACATTTTTAAACTTTTGTTGCAGGAAATTCGTTGTATGTGGCTACAGCATAGAGAAGATGGCAGTTGGTCCTTCATGAGCGACAACACACCGTCACAATGCTCTCATTGTTTGGGAGTTTTTGGCTAACAAAGTCTGTACTGTTGCATCCACTGTATTCACCAGATTTGGCCTTGTGTGCTCAAGGCACCACTGAAAGGCATCACTTTTATGATGTCGATACCATTCAGAGCTGTGATGAGAACATTTAACAGTTCAGTCACGGCTTTCTATTAGTCGTTCCAGTCATTTCTTGACTGTTGCATGCAGGTGTGGATGCAGGAGGAGGTTACTTTGAATAAACTAAGGTTAGTTTATTCATACGTGGATCATTATATTTTCTAGCAACACTCTCATTTACTGATTGCCACACTATGTATAGCATTGCCAGAATAGGTGAATTTTCTACATATTTAAAAATTTGAGAGACTTCCAGGATAGCTGTTTCGAAGCTTACTGGCTTCTCATTGAATGGTGAGTGGCCTCTGATAGTGAATGTGTGTAGAACTTGAATAATGTATTTTGTCTAACTGAACAGCTAAGCAGTGTACAGAAGTAAAATTTCCATTTTAAAAACATAAATATAGTATTCTCCCATAAGCATAAGTGATCTAGTTTAGGGTTTAAATGTAAATGTAAAAGTTGCTATATATTTAAAATAGAAGTTCTGTAATTACACATTTGTCCAAAAGTAAATCTAACTTGATAAGCCCATCTAAGGAGAAGTGCAGCCAGTTATGGTATGGTGTGGTCTCGGGAAGGACAGAATGATTGGCTCATTCTTCTTTCAAAAACACTGACAAGAGAATTATATCTTGACTAGTTGTAGAATGTAACTTTTCTAAGCAATTTGTTAGCCTGTGCGGTTGTCACAGACATTCAGATATGTCAGCCAAGCTGTGCTTGTTATCTGGGAGTCTAAAACACTGATGGAACTGATATTTGGTGATGCTCAAGTCAAGTGGACCCAATTTTTGCAAATTTTGCATCTTACATAAGGTCTAGTATTGTTTTGCCATCTCTCTCATTGATGATATTTAAGTTGGCATGGCACACATTGGATAATTTGGACTTTCACTTCCCTTTATACCTTTTTTATTCTATTAAATACAGTCCATTTCAATATTTTCATAGAATGAAGTATATGTTTGCAAAACATTGATTTAAAATCATCTTAATTAACAACATCCTGAAATTTGGCTTCATGGAACTCTGTATATAGTTTAAGTGAAAGGAAAAATGTCTAAATAATTTTTTATAAGTTAATCACTCTGAATTAATGATGGTGCATATTTTTAGTTCCAGAAATATGCTCTGAAGCAAGACAACTATTTGTAATGGTGAGACAGCACTATGCTATATTGAGTACAAAAGTTCCAAGAGATCAGTACTTTAGGTAAATATTACACAATTGTATTTAGGAGTTGAATTTTTTTAATACAGTACTACCTCTGTACTGCAGTTTTTGATATATTATAAATGTTTACATGTACCCCATCTTGGGATATTTAAAAAAAAAAAAACAACACAAATTTCAAAAAAGCAAACTGTATACCTCACAGAGAGGAACCAGCTGCTGTGTGGTTTCCAAATTATAAGTGTATTCTCTTTCTTTCTGTAAATTTTTATAAACAGCAGGACTTATCTGAGAGTAATTATTCTAGATATTCAGTTTTTCCCTTATCTTCTCTCAGATGAAATAAAAAAAAAAAAAAAAATACATAGACAACTTTAAAAAAAAAAGTAGATATTTTCCTCTGAGAGGTGAAACCAGTTATCATATCAGTAATGTAAATTTTTGTAAACACAGCATGTAGCATCCTTTTCAAGGCTATGAAATCACATTTAGAATGGCAAAAACTGCTGAATGCATAATGCAATGCTCATGTCCACTGATGAATAGTTTGCATATTTTTATAGTTTTCTACTGTTGCAGATATTGTTCTTCCTAACTATACTCTACACCCTTGTGCTGTGGGGGGACCACAGTTTGATTCAGAATAGTACACTATTTTTTAGGGAAAATAATTTTTCCCTTTAAAATAGTGTAGACTTTACCTGTATGGCAGTTTTTGGGAATGCATTAATTTTGTAACTCAAGGGAAAATTTTTTTTTTTTATTTTTTTATTTTCTGTAATGTCATGGGAAAGTGTCTTACATTTAAAGTTAAAACTTTACATTGCAATTGTCAGATAAATTTTACACAACTTTATTCGTGAGTTTTGAAAAGTGTTTTAGAAGGCACCAATGCTACTGTTCAACTTCATTTAACATCATTAATATATGCAGGGTCATCCCTAGATTTCAGGGAACCTGTTGCTCATCATTTGGGGGCCCCAGGCACATTGCATCTGTTAATATGCCATGCAATTTGCTTGTCGAAAGAAGCTTAGTAAACTTATAGCTGAAAATGAGTGATGTATTGAACGTTGAGATTTTCTTCTAAATAAGCTTAGCTTCATTTTTGTTTGAAGTTACCATACATCAAGCTCATGGAACCCAAAATTTACAGTAACCCAACCATGTAACATCATTCTAATTGATGTTACATCCCTATCTGTGAAGTGCTAATTATGTATTGAGTGGTTCCTTATTTCCTATTTATATGCTCTACTGTAAATTGGATTTCCTATAAACACTTCATTTGGAAGTGTGGGGTCATGAGAAATTGACAGTTTTGAAAATTTTACTGTATGAAGTACTGCTGTTTTTAGTTTAAAGTACAGTATTATTAAAAAAATAAAAACTGAGTAATATAGCATATTTGCCATTTAAAATATTTAACTCATTTATCTACTCCAGCAGAAGAGGAGAAAAAACTTTAGCATATGCAGAATAAAAATTTTCTTACAATAAAAACACCTGCTTAATAGTTCATATCTTTTATTCATTTTTTCATTATGTACAAGTTAGTGCAATTGCATCATTTCTGTACATAGCCAACTACTTAAGTAGTTATAAATTGGCATCATTAAGTATGTTTCATATTGTGAATACCTTCACAACGAGTTGCCATGATATTGCACTACCTCGAATAAGTAATGCTTCACCAATGGAGAAGCCTATTGTTACTTATTCTCAGTGGACACCATCACCTATACGGCACCATTTCGAAGCTTATTGGCTCCTCATCAGTGGGAGGGCAGGTACCCTGGTGCAGTGATGACAAACCAGTTGCGAATTATAAATCCACAATATGAGAGATGCCTGATGGTGTGGAGTAAGTTAGATTACAGTATAGTTTAGGGTTGAAGCCTTAGGTTACATAAAGAGTTTAACTAATGTACAAGTTAGTGCAATTGCATCATTTCTGTACCTAGCCAACTACTTAAGTAGTTGACTATGTACAGAAATCACCAGAAGTACACCCTCAGGCATCTCTCAAATTGTGGATTTATAATTTGCAACTGAGTTGTCTTCATCATTGCACCTGTGGGTCAAATGATGAAGACAACTCATGAGGAGATTGGCTCCTCATCAGTGGGTGTACCTGCCCACCCACTGATGAGCCAATAAGCTGCGAAACAGTGCTGTATGGGTGATGGTATCTACTGAGAATAAGTAACAATAGTCTTCTCCTGTGGTGAAGTGTTACCTATTTGAGGTAGTGCAATATCATGGCAACTCGCTGTGAAGGTATTCACAATATGAGATATACTTAATGATGCAATTTATAACTAAAGTAGTTGGCTATGTACAGAAATGATGCAATTGCACTAACTTTTACATTTGTTAAACTCTTTATGTAATCTGAGGCTTTAGCCCTAAATTATACCACATTGTTTCATATTACTATTGGAAAAGTCTAGGTAAATTTTATTCTGTTGTAATGTGGTTAGCTTATAATGTGGGGTTAGCTCATGAATGTTGGTAACAACTATAAACTTGTTATAGTTGTTCCCAACATTCATGTTATATTGAGGTTGCAGAGTATTAATTTCAATGAATACAGATATTATCATGTTTAAATTTTAAAAGTGTGCAAATAGTACAGGAATTCCCTGGCTTACATGATACTTGACTTAGGGAAATTCGACTTTACATAAGTTTTTGCCAGCCGGTGCAAACTTAAAAAAAATTGCGGGAACTTATTTTGCATCCCATAAGAATAAATGGAGGTATCGTGTGAAAATATTGTAATGTGAACCCTTTTTTTTTTTTTTTTTTTTTTTTTTTTTGTAATTCATTCCAAGACCTCGGAAGTTAAATTTTTACTATATAACTAAGCTATTTATCTCTCTAAAAGGTTATTTTTATAATGGAAAGTGCACTACACTTTCATCATTACCATACGGCGTGCTTATCAGCTGGAGAATTAATTCTCGTAACAATGCTCGAAAGGTAAAATTTGTTGACATTATGCCTCTCTCCTCTCTCTCTTTGTGTAATTTTATAATATTGAAATTTTTGTAATTTTGTACACTTGTAATTTTTCCTGCACATGAGATAAAAAAAAAAAATTGAATAAATAATTCTATTTACTTGTTCGTCGAACTTTTTTTTTTTTTTTTTGCTTCAATCAAATTCAGCGCACATAGTTGCGATTACTGCATAAGCATTTAGCGAAATTCCAACTTATGTAGAGTTCTGCGGAATGCAACACTTACATAAGTCGGAGTGGCTGTATTTGTAAAGAATGTTATCATATATTGAACTGGAAATGAGAGTAGCCTTGTGCAGGCCAAGTTTTTACAGCTCCGCTAAAAGAGAAGTTTTCTTAAATTTTTGCTGTTTTATTGACTTAAATGGCATATTTATTTTCTAGAAGTAGCTTTATATTCCTAGTTATGATACTGAGTTTAATTTGAACTTTGATAGAGATTTTATTAGGTTATTACTTAGTATCGGTAAATGTATCCAATGCAAGTATTTTACAAGTTTTTGCAGCTCTGGCGAATGCTAAGTTTTTATTTATATTTAGCTGTTTTATTGACTTAATTGTTATATTAAATTATTTTCTATAAACAGCTTATAGACCTAGTCAAACTCCTTGGTTTATTTTGAACTTTTATTGCATGATTTTGAAAGTTAATTAATACTTAGTGTCCGTAGATTTACTGTTCGTAACTTGCTGCCATTGTTATACAATGCCACATATATCCCAAACTAGTTAGCATAAGGTTTAAGGTAAAACTAGACAGCGAAACACGTAGCACGTTATTAGAAATCCGTTAGCTTAGTATAGTTTAGTATTATCAGTTAATAAGTAAAATTTATTAATCTTATAGAACTTCATTGTTAATTAAAAATGTACATTTTTTTAACTAAATGCATATAACGACTTAGATTTTACAAATGTAACATTATTAATTAATACTTATAACACGATAAGAGATATAGAAGTTATATAACGAAACTCGTAGATAATACTCAATACTGAAAAAAAAAAAAAAAAAAAGAATATATATATATATATATATATATATATATATAGTGTTATAACTACATTGGGATATAAGTTTAGGGTTATAATTTTATATAGAAATTGCATTTTATTTGAAATTGAATTGAAAATCATGACTCAGAACAGAGTAGCTAATGAGAGTGCTGTGGCTCAGGATCAGGAGACAACTGAGGGGGAGCAGTTGTCCTCTGCATCACAGCCTTTTAAAATGTACTGCTTGTTTGATGTTGGTGGAGCAGTCACAGACGGGACATGATATTGTCCAGGGGAATGTCTTTGTGTGTGTATATGATGTAAGGAGTGTCACTAAGTGTAAGTTGTCACTAGAGCAAACCTAGTGACAACTCAGCATTGTTATGGGCCTATATGAGAGCTTGAAGGACAGGATGTGGATGCCCTTGAAGGATCGAAATTGAGGGGCCCCACCAAGCTCTCAGCTGCCTACATCCACACCAGAGCTTGCACTTGAACATCACGCAACACAGTGGAAACCCCAAGGCAGAATGCATTGGTCCCACAAGAACTAGTAGTTGTCAGTGACTATTGTCAGGGAAATGGGGGAACATCAAAAAGGATAGGTGGAACAGGACCAGGGTATGTCTGCTAGGGGCAAAGGTTGATGATGTTGTAGAGCAGATATAATCTTTTAATTGCACAAAAGGTGATATTGTTGTACACGTTGGCACTAATGATATTAAGAGTAGGAGACAGGTGGAATTACTTAATGAGTACAGGTCACTTTTAAAAAAAAAAAAAAGCCATGAATTAGGGTCAAATTTTAGTGTCTGCAATTCTGCCCCGACACGATGGGAGGGAGTAAATAACGAGAGCCTTATCAATCAATTCGGCCCTGGAGAGATTGCGCAAGCCTCAAGGGGTAAATTTTTTTTTAGCCTGGTCTGTGCTTGTTAACAGGAGAGACTGCATCTACAGGGATGGGATACACTTAAATAGAAAGGGTGCAAGAATATTTGCTGATGCTATCGAGGCAGTGTTAGATGGGTCAGAAAGCTGTTAGCTTGGGGGGATACACAGGCTAATAGATTAACAGTTTCACCGCTGCCAGAGGTGACAAAGTGATTCTTGCACTGCTCGTATTGGAATGGACAGCAGCCTGGAAAATAAGATGCAGATGCAGGGCATTTCAGACTGCTGCGAGTCATTGCGGTAAAAGTAAATACATGGGCTGTGATAGCTTAGCCTAGAATACGAACAGGTGCATGTATATTTGCAATTACACCAATGCTAGGAGTTTGGTAAATAAATTTGAAGATGAATTTGAGGTGTTGATCAAAACACCAAAGGTAGATATTGTTGGGATATCAGATGTGGTGCCAAACAGATATAAGGAATGCAGAACTGGAATTTGGGGAGTACAATGTGTACAGGAAGGATAGACGGATAGGAAAGGAGGAGGAGTTATGCTATTAGTTAAGAAACACAAAATCCAAGGAAGGACAGCCAGTTGACATGGCTGAACAGTGCAGTGTTGAGTCAGTTTGGTGTGACATAAGCACTAGGAAATCAAAATTGAGAGTAGAAGTGTGTTATAGGTCTAATCACTCTGATGAGTATAATAAACAACTACAGAGAAATAGTGGGCCAGTAAATCAGTTTTATAATGGGGGATATTAATTTCCAGATATTGACTGGAATTTGTGGGTTGGTCACTCACACACTAGCAAGCTTTTGTGGATTTATTGGGTGATTGTTTTCTACATCAGCATGATTGGGAGGAAACTAGAGGGAGTAATACTCTTGATCTGATTATCAGTAGTGATTCTTTATGCATTAAGAATCTGCAGATAAAGGAACCACTAGGTGGCAGTGATCACATTGTGCTGAAGTAGGATTTACTCAAAGAGGTAACTACCATCAGGGGTAAAGGGAAGGATTTTTGTTTTCATAAAGGTCACTACAGTGGTCTCATAGAGTTTTTAAATTCTGCAGTGGAACCAACTGATGATGTTACCAACAGCAAATTCTAAATGGGAAGCATTCAAAGAATTAATCTTGGAAGCTACTAGGCTTTTCATACTAACTAAGAAATACTGTTCAAGGTTTAGTCCTAAATGCATGTCAGATGAACTAATGAGACATATAGCAGAGAAGAAAAATGCATGGGATACGTATAAATTAATGGGTGACACTATGATAGATATAAGCTGATCTGTAACCAAGTCACAAAAGAGGTTAGGCAGGCAAAGCTAGATTATGAGAAATCTTTGGCAAAGAAAAACAGCAAAGAGTTCTTTAACTATGTAAACTCTAGAGGGAAAGGGATGAATCAGATTGGTCCACTGGATATTGATAATTCAACTGTTGATGATCCTGCTCAGGTGGCTAACAAACTAAATGAGTATATTGCATCTACATTCACACATGAGGAGTTATTCAAGGAGGGGAATGCCAGAGGTGAATAAAACTCTGCAATGAGCTAGATGATTTTGTAAAAACTGAGAGGAAAGTGGAGGAGAAAATGTTGAAGATAAACATAAACAAGTAATATAAAAAAAAAAATTTTAAAGTCAATTCCTACTTAGGTCAACAAAGAAAAATTTTATTTTATTTACTTTTTATTAAATAATTACAATTAATATAAATATGTATATACATATGACAGAATCACAATATTAAGTGGCAAAATAGAAAGCGAATTTCCTTGCAATTTTCCATTTTCCTTTCTATATATGGTGTTGGACTATTATTTTTATTCACATGTTTCATTTTCCATTTTGTTCCCTCCTTGACTCAGACTAGAACCCAGAATGAAAAAAAGAATCTGAAAAAGAAATTTTTTTCCAGCGATCTACACGCTTTGCCACTGATGGTATTTATTCCTAAATTTATATCCTGCTAAATATCTTATATAAGAGAAATTTTTTTCTCCCATATAAAACTAAAATTAATTAATTAAATTTAATTAATGAATTAATATTTGAAAAAACTGTATTAACATCAAGTGTCATCCACTACAAGTTTAAAAAAATTTATTTGAACTTGAGTGGATGAATAAAAAGTATTTTATTAACGATTGAAAATTTGAACAAGATATATATATATATAGGGAGAGTGTGAACTAATAGTAGGAATTGAAAAAGGCACCTAGAGTGGATGGGATCTATCCAGTTACAGCAGGCCCCCATCATAACATGGTTTGCTTTACTCTGATTCGCTATAACGCTGTTCTTATATTATAACCTGTATCTGACTATAACGCTGTCACAGATCACTGTAACGCTCTTTTACAGATGGTATTTTAGGCATATTTAACGAAATCGTTTCATTTGATGGAGTCGATAGCTTGAAAATGAATAACAAAACGGCATTAAAACGTTTCCCACGCCGACTTGAGAAATTTTCCCACGCTCAGTGAAATTTTCTCGCACACTAATTTAATTGCAGTACAGTGACTTGTTACGTACTTCCCAGATAAACATTTTAAAAAATGATCAAGTATACTGCTTGTAATATTTGCGTTATATGCATTTATCCGAAGTCTAGTCATCACTCAGTACAGTATTAGACATCGTGCGTAATGGATAGTTTACTTGAACATTGTATCGTAACCAACGCAGTTACATTTTCGAAGAGTTAATAATAGCCGATTTAGGAATGAAAAAGCAACAACATCTGGGCGTAGTATGAAGACTATAAATGTAAGAAAAGAACTAAATTTGAAAATTAAATTAGACGTTTTGAAGCGAATCGATTCCGGTCGACGGGATCGATTCGCTTCAAAATTTAGGACTTGTAAGTTTAACTGTAAGAACAATTATAAAAAAGAAAGAATTAATTTTAGCAGCGGGAAAGATAGCTGTTCCATTGCAAACAACTAGGGCTAGGCCGGCTATTAGGATTGAAATGGAAAGACTAACCAATTTTATTGAAGATAATATCCAATGCAGAATTCAATTAAGTTAAATATTATAAATAATAAAAAAGAGAAAGAGATTAGCCTATATGATGATCTGAAGAAAAATCACCTAAAAAAAAAAAAATGGAACCATTTAAAACCAGTAAGGGCTGGTTGAATAGATTTAAAATCCAGGGAGAAGCCACAAGTGCAGATCAAGGATCCGAAACTTTCAAAAAAGAACTTGCTAAAATTATTGGAGAGGGTTATTGTGTGTTATACTTCTCAACAAGTTTATAACATAGAGAAGCAGGACTTTTGTGGAAACGAATGCCTAAAAGAAGTTTCATACTGAAAGAAGGAAAAAACATGCCAGGTTTCTAAGCGGCGAAGGATTGGGTGACTTTATTGTAGGGTGGTAACGCTGCGGGGAATTTAAAATTAATTCCCCTTTTAGTTTATTTGGAAGAGGGCCAAAGTTCAACCCAAAATCGACACATTTTTCATAATTAAATTCATTAGTTAAATTCATGATTTTAATTGGAATTTTAAGTTTAATTTTGATACGTAAATAGTTACCATATAATTATATACGTATGTAATGCAGAATATTTTATATGTACAAATATTTTGACCGACATTTGTGCATCTTTACCCTACCGTTTATCATTGATTAGGAAATATCCTATGGCACCGACCGCAACTTACAAATACATATGTTACCTTATGGGAATGCGGCGCTCGCTTACCGTGGATTCACTTAGCGCTCTGTTTTTCAGGAACACATTTATCAGCGTTAAGCAGGGGTCACCTATATATTAAAGGAAGCAGCAAAGGAAGTAAGTAAACCCTTAGCCATAATTATGAGAGCTTCCCTGGACTCAGGGGAGGTACCCATGGACTGGAGATGTGCGCAAATGTTGACCCCTATTCACAAAGGAGGATCAAAGGGCGACAAGTAATTAAAGATCTATTAGTTTAACTTCTGTTCGAGGGAAATTAATGGAGGCACTGGTTAAAGAAGCACTGTAGGATCATCTAGACAAGCTCAGACACAGCATGGTTTTGCTAAGGGCTTACCCTTAACAAAAGTCTTGTCAGACCAATTTGATTGGATACTATGATGTGGTCACATAGGAACTGGATGCAGGGAATAACTTTGATCTCATATATTTGGATCTTAGAAAGGCTTTTGATACTGTTGTACATGGAAGACTGCTGCACAAATTGGGGCAGTGCGACACTGGAGGCAAATTGCTGCTATGGATAAAGGGATGGTTGAGTGGGAGAAGACAGTGGTAATCAATGGACACTGCTCTTTGTGGACTAATGTTATTAGTGGATTCCCTCAGGGTTCAGTGTTGGGTCCATTGTTGTGTTCTTTATTTATTAATGATATTGATGATGGTATATTAAACATAATGTCCCAAGTTTGCAGACAATATGAAGGCTGGCAGGGTTGTTAATGACACTAATGACGGTATGCTGCTACAACAGGATCTAGAAAAGTTTGGCAGATGTGCTAAGAGGTTGCAACTGAAGTTTAACAACGACAAATGTAAAGTACTGCATATGGGGAAAACAGTAACCCAAGAGTAACATATCAACTATGTGGTACTACCCTGACAGTGGCAGAGAATAAAAAGGACCTGGGGCTAATTGTGCAAGCAGATATGAAATTTTCTGAGCAGTGCAGATGGTCTGCAAGAGTAGCTCATGGCGTCTTGTCAATGATATACAGGAATTTTTCTAGCAGGGATAAGGTGGTGATTATCCCTTTGTATAAGACAATGGTCAGGCTGCACCTTGGGTACTGTACAGGTCTTGTGTTCTCATTTTAGGATGTAGAGCTGCTAGTGCAAGTGCAGAGAAGGGCAACAAGATTAGTGAATGGAACAAAGAATTGCTCTTACGAAGAAAGGCTTAAGTTTTGCAAATTAGTGTCTGGAGACTAGACATCTGCATGGTGATCTGATTGAGGTGTTAGCATTAGCATTAGTAGAGGCATTTGATGCAAGAAAGCAAGCTTATGCAGCATCAGCCAAAAAAAAAAAAAAAAACCCACTTCCACTTCACCCCTCTGTTCGTTCAAAATACCTGTCCAGCTGAGCCTTAAACTTATTTAGGCAATCAACCTCCACCACAAGGGATGGCAGTCTGTTCCACCAACCAACCACCCACCCGCTGGCTAAAGGCAAATTTCCGCACGTCTATCCTACATCTGTCTTTCCTCAATTTGAATTTATGCCCTCTCAGGTGATTTTTCTGAGCTAGAGGAAGAATCCCATCAGCATTGAGCATGCTTAAACCATTCAAGGCTTTATACACCTCTATCAGATCACCTCGCTGGTGCCTAGTCTCCAGACACTGTAATTTGCAAAACTTAAGCCTTTCTTCGTAAGAGCACCCCTTTGTTCCATTCACTAATCTTGTTGCCCTTCTCTGTACTCGTTCTAACAGCTCTACATCCTTCTTGAAATGAGGCCTCCCGACCTGTATACAGTACTCTAGGTGTGGCCTGACCATTGCCTTATACAGTGGAATAATCACCTCCTTATCCCTGCTGGAAAAATTCCTGTATATCATTGACAATACTCCATGAGCTACTCTTGCAGCCCGTCTGCACTGCTCAGAGAACTCCATATCTGCCTGCACAATCACCCCCAAGTCCCTTTCATTCTCCACCACTGTCAGTGCAGCACCACAGAGTTGATACGTTGCTCTGGGGTTGCTGTTTCCCATGCGTAGTACTTTACATTTGTCAATGTTAAACTTCATTTGCCACCTCTCAGCCCATCTGCTCAACCTTTCCAGATCCTGTTGCAGCAGCATAGAGTCAGTAATGTCCTTGACAACCCTGCCAACCTTTGTATCATCTGCAAACTTGGACATTAAGCTTGATATACCATCATCAATATCATTTATAAATACAGAAAACAATAATGGACCCAACACTGAGCCCTGAGGGACTCCACTAATAACATTAGTCCACGATGAGCAGTGTCCATTGATTACCACTCTCTGTCTTCTCCCCCTCAACCACCCCTTTATCCATAGCAGCAATTTGCCTCCAATGTCACACTGCTCCAATTTGTGTAGCAGTCTTCCATGTGCAACAGTATCAAAAGCCTTTCTAAGATCCAAGTATATAATATCAAAGTTATTCCCTGCATCCAGTTCTTTTGTGACTGCATCATAGTATCCAATCAAGTTGGTCAGGCAAGACTTCCCCTTAACAAAACCATGCTGTGTCTGAGCTATAACTGAAGTCTTGTCTAAATGATCCTGCAGTGCTTCTTTAACCAGTGCCTCCATTAATTTTCCTGGAACAGAAGTTAAGCTCACAGGTCTATAATTACTTGTGTCAGCCTTTGATCCTCCTTTGTGAATTGGGGTCACATTTGCACATTTACAGTCTATGGGTACCTCCCCTGAGTCCAAGGAAGCTCTCATAATTATGGCTAAGGGTTTGCTTACTTCCTTTGCTGCCTCCTTTAATATAACTGGATAGATCCCATCCACCCCGGGTGCCTTTCTTGTGTTTATCTTCAGCAGTTTCTCCTCCACTTTACTCCCAGTTATTTCAAGATTCTGTAGCTGACTGCTAGAGTTGAATACACCTCTGGCATTCCCCTTGCTGAATAACTCCTCATGTGTGAATGTCGATGCAAAATATTCATTTAGTTTGTTAGCTACCTGAGCAGGATCATCAACAGTTGATCCATCAATATCAAGTGGACCAATCTGATTCATCCCCTTCCTTCTAGAGTTTACATAAGTAAAGAACTCTTTGCTGTTTTTCTTTGCATCCCTTGCCAAGGATTTCTCGTAATCTGCCTTCGCCTGCCTAACCTCCTTTGTAACTTGGTTGCATATCAACTTGTATCTATCATAGGCTTCTGTGTCATGTGTTAATTTGTAAGTATCCCATGCATTTTTCTTCTCTGCCATATGCCTCATTAGTTCATCTGACATCCATTTTGGCCTAAACCTTGAACAATATTTCTTAGTCGGTATGTAAAGCCTAGTAGCTTCCAAGATAAGTTCTTTGAATACTTCCCATTTTGAGTTTGCTGTTGGTAACATCATCAGTTGGTCCCCCACTGTATAGAATTTAAATACTGTCTCAGTCCATCGTAGTCGCCTTTACGGAAGCAATAACCCTTCCCTTTACCCCTAATGGTAGTTACCTCTTTCAGTAACTCCCACTTCAGCACACTGTGATCACTGCCACCTAGTGGTTCATTTATCTGCAGATTCTTAATGCATGAAGAATCACTGCTGATAATCAAATCAAGAGTATTACTCCCTCTAGTTGCCTCCCGAACATGCTGATGTAGAAAACAATCATCCAATAAATCCACAAAAGCCCTGCTAGTGTGTGAGTAACCAGCCCCCAAATTCCAGTCAATATCTGGGAAATTAAAATCTCCCATTATAAGACTCTGATTTACTGGCCCACTCTATTTCCCTGTACAGTTCCTTATTATACTCATCAAAGTCATTAGGCCTATAGCACACTCCTACTCTCAATTTTGATCTCCCAATGCTTATGTCACACCAAACTGACTCAACACTGCACTGTCCGATGTCGGCGATGTCGACTGGCTTCACTTCCTTGGTTTTTATGTGTTTCTTAACTAATAGCATAACCCCTCCCCCCTTCCTATCCTGTCTATCCTTTCTGTAGACGTTGTACTCCCCAAATTGCAGTTCTGCATCCCTTATATCTGTGTGACACCACGTCTCTGATATCCCAACAATATCTGCCTTTGATGTTTTGAGCAATACCTCAAATTCATCAAATTTATTTACTAAACTCCTAGCATTGGTGTACACGCAAGTATACCTGCACCTGTTTCTATTCTTAGCTACCCTAACACAACCCATGTGTTTATTTGTACCGCAATGACTCCCAGCAGTCTCTGAAATATCCTGAATCTTGTTTTTCAGGCTTCTGCTCATTCCAATAGAAGCAGTGCAAGAATCTCTTTCACCTCTGCCAGTGGCTACTGTTAATCTATTCGTCTTTGTATCCCCCCAAGCTAGCAGTTTTCCGACCCACCTAACACTGCCTCAATAGCATCAGCAAATATTCTTGCACCCTTTCTATTTAAGTGTATCCCATCCCTGTAGAAGCAATCTCTCCTGTTAACAAGTACAGTCCAGGCTGAAAAAAATTCTACCCCTTGAGCCTTGCACAATCTTTCCAGGGCCGAATTGATCGACAAGGCTCTCATCATATACTCCCTCCTATCGTGTCTGGGCAGAATTGCAGACACTTTCAAATTCAACCCTAATTCTCGGCTTTTGTTCAACAGTGACCTGTACTTGTTAAGTAATTCTGCCGGTCTCCTACTCTTAATATTATTAGTGCCAACGTGTACAACTATATCACCTTTTGTGCCCTTAAAATATTGTATAAAAAAATAGTGTATAAAGCTTTGAATGGTTTGAGCATGCTCAATGCTGATTGGATCCTTCCCTCTTGCTCAGAATAATCGCCTGAGAGGGCATAAATTCAAATTGAGGAAAGACAGTTGTAGGACAGATGTGCGGAAGTTTGCCTTTAGCCAGCATGTGGTCGATTGCTGGAACAAACTTCCATCCATCATTGTAGAAGTTAATAGCTTAAATAGATTCAAGGCAGAACTAGTCAAACGTTTGGAGTGAGTGGATGGGTGAAATTAAAGTTTTTTTTTTTTTTTTTTTTTTTTGCTGATGCTATATAAGCTTGCTTTCTTGCATCATGTGCCTATGCTAATATTCTTTTAACCATACAAGATGTACCCATACTTCATGAAAACTCATCTAAGTCTGTTATACCCAATGGTTTATGCAATTTACTGTGATAGCATAAATCAGTCCAGGATTTGTTACCCTTGTATTTATTGTTTTCTCCTTTGCTATTCTATTTTTCACAGCTCTCTGTCACGTTAGTTTCGTTATTATATAACAGATTTGTCCCTGTTACTACTTTGGTTGTGGCTATCGTATTGACCTTGTAGTCCTTTTTCAGGTATAGATTTTTTAATCTTCCAGCTTTTTTTTTGTTATTTTTATTTTCATTATAAACACTGCTTAGGGAACTGCCTTGTCCATACTTCTGAAGCGATTTATAATTTTACCCTTTCAATCACTTGTATCTACGTTGTATTCATAAATTTTCTCTTACACGGTTAGGGTCAAGTATGGAAATGCAGTCCTTTGATGCATAGTCAGGAGTAATCCCCCCGATGAAATACCTGATCTTGTATCAATATTCACTTTGGCCAACATCAGATTTTTATTGCATTATTTGCTCTGCTTACCTGATTTGAATTATAGCCAAATTTTCCCGCCTTTATCTGATGTAGGCTACTGTTACCTTCTCCCGACATTCTGAGGTATTTTTATTTTACATGTTGCTACATTTTGCTTATATTTCAGCTATTTTCTTTCTTTTTGCTCATATTTCGGCTATCTTTCTTTTTGGTCTTTGGCTTTCTGTGTGACTTGAGCTGCCATCTTTATTTTTATCTGTTATATTTATTATAATATTCATATATATACAGTAAACCCCCGCTATTCGTGGTATCTGTATTCGCAGTTTCGCGTATTCACGGTCGCTGATTTAATATAAAATGAAACCTAAAAAAATGTGAAATTTAAAGTGCCGTGAACTTTTTCTGCCATAAAAAAACATGGGTGTGGCTAAAATTATCTTTCCCGGTCAAAACAGGGCTCAGTGGGTGGGGGGAGAGAGGTGACAAAATCGCAAGCGTGGATGTTTCTCGCTAATCCTTGTTCAGTATGTGTTATGCGCTTGTCATGGAAGGTTTCGACGTTTGCCTTTAATTTATATGCTTATAAATTGAATAAATTTATCAATTTATAAATTGATATGCTTACAAAAGTGATAAATCTACTGTTTTGCAGTGTAAAACAGACTTTTTCGAGTGTGTTAACGGAACAAAGTGACTTTATTGTGGACAAGTTCTTTCTAACCCGTACAAAAATATGGCTATGAATAACAAGGGAAATGTGAAAAGATCAAAGAAGATGATGACATTAGCAAATAAAATTGAGTTATTAGACAAAATTTCTAATGGTGAAAGTGTTAGATATGATAGAAGCAAAAGCATTAGCAATATTTTATTACGTAATAGTCGTAATAAAATACTTACGTATTTCATTACGATTATTTCAGTGGCAAAACATTATAAAATCAATGAGTCAACGGTATGATCAATCAAGAAATCGGAAGAAAAAATCCTCCGTAATGTCCGTGAAACGTGCTAATTGCTTCAAACATTTGTTTTGTAACTCAATGTTAAATTAGAAAAAATGGAAAAGGCTTTAAATCTGTGGATAGAAGACCGAACTCAAAATAAAATTCCGTTAAGTTCACTCATCATTCGTGAAAATGCAAAACTCCTTTATCAACACTTTAGCAAAACTGGTGATAGCACTGGCGGGATACGTTTTTTAACTAGCAAAGGCGTCTTGAAATTTCTGATAAATATTACATTTAATATTAAATTGTTTCTTATTTTCATTTCGATGCCATAAGCTTGCATTTCACTATGTACTGTCTATGTACATAGTCATATTATGAAGGTACATATAATACATATGTAGACAAAATTTTAGAATAGTTTTTCTTATATATTTTGTACTTTGGAACGGAACCCCTTTGTTACTATGGGAGCATAACTCAATATTCGTGTTTTCAGTATTCGTGGCATTTCTCAGGAACGTAACCCCTGCGAATAGTGGGGGTTTACTGTGTGTATGTATATATATATATGGATAGAGAGAGAGATTGAATGAGACAAAAAAAAGTTACAGGAGAAGAGCAGTAAATATATATAAGAAAAGAATCAAACATTTCTTGAAATGTAATGCACCACGCACATTAACTAATTTATATTCTTGTAGTTAATGTCTTATGCAGTCTTCTGAAACTTTCTAAAGCACCTCTGGATAATGCCATATTACCATAATAATGAAACTATTTCTCACTAGCTTTCAGCATTTCTGGTATAATTTCATCTACACACCTACTGCTTTTCCATACTTGATATTTCCATTTAATGTCTGTGGCCTTTTCTACTTCAGCCACTGAGATAGGAGCTACAATTTTCTCCTTTTGAAACTTCCTCTTTAGTGACATCTTCTGCTCTTTTGTTTAGCAAATCAAAGTACAGTCAGTCCTCTTATAACATGAATTGCACAACACAAATTCGATCATACACGAGTTATAAATAGGGGAATGATATCTTATATAACACGAACCGAATTCGCTTATGCACGATTCGCCTTTGCGTTTACAAGAAATGGCAGTTTTTTTTTTTTTTTTTTTTTGTTTTATGAGAACCCCAAACACGAAAGGTATCAAAACCTATAGTACTTAGTACCGTGCATGGGTTGAAGGAAAAGTATGGGGAGAGGGGATGCCGGAAACTTTGCTCTAGAGACTAAACATGGGTTTCACCACTTCAAGCCTCCAATAAGCAAAGTGGTGGTATTTCACCGGTTGATAAAAGTCATCTACCACCTTGAGCAGAATCACCCCAACTGAACGCAACGCGATAGGAATGAAGAGAAGATTCTGAAAATGTATTTATGTTTTTTATATCAGTGAAGGGGAAACACATTTCACCATAATAACGTAAAACCAACACAATTCCAGCAATCGGTATAATCGCAAATGCAATTAGATCGAGTTTACTACCAGTTTATAACAGATTCCACTAGCAGAAACGCAACTGGAAATTGTGTTTATTGTTTTATGGTAGTAACCCTAGAAATGTGCTTTAGTAAAATGTGAGGTGTTAATAGTGTATCTCTCTGCCTTTACGGTGTTGCTTATTCAGTTGCTACACATGCGCAGCTTTGTTTATGTGTATCAAGCGTGCCTCCTCGTTTTGTAATTGTGCTTTATTCCCTAAAAATGAGTAAAATTAAAAGGTGTGAAAAGGAAGCATCCTGGTGAAGACACTGCAGATTCAGAGAGAAAAGGAAAAGCAATATCTATAAACAGAGGTGGACTGGGTCAAAAATTCTTACCCGGGAAAATTTATAGTGGCTTCATACTATGGTTTATGGCCAATATCACACCGGCTTCCGGCCCACCGGGGTTTCCCTGTAAGGCTTATGGCCAGTCTGCCTCTGTCAATAGAGAAAAAAAATATGAAATTGTGAAACACTTTGACCGAAATGAAAGACCATGTGATATTGCATGTGTTACAGACCTAAATTAGGCAACGCCGAGAATTACAAAGAATGCAGAGAAAATAAAAACAACTTTTATAGCAGGAACAGCTCAAAGTGTAATTAAAATCCATTAGATTAAGACACAAAGAATTGGAAGAGATGGAACGGCTGTCATCTGTTTGGATAGAAAATCAAACAAAAAACAAGTTTGCTTATGATAGAAGCAAAAGCATTAGCAATATTTTATTACGTAATAGTCGTAATAAAATACTTACGTATTTCATTACGATTATTTATTGTGTTTGGTAATGTTTTGGTTACAAATGTCTTGAGTGGTTGGCACATAACCCTATTTTTCCCATAGGGCCTGTTGTTTTTATTGCACGATTTTGCATTGCTCGAGGGTTTCTAGGAACATAACTATCGTGCTATAAGAGGACTGACTGTATTAATTGTAGATATGCCAGTATCAGTCAAAATGTTGATGATTTTCAAAATCAAGATGTGTGGAGTTGCCTTATATATATAGGCCATGTTGGGTTTCTCCCTCCTTTTAATATTATTGGGAAATGTCCGTCTTATTTTAGTTCTTTAGAGTGAGTGTGATGCACAGATTATTGCATATCTAGTTGCTATCAAATTTTGTTGCACAGTGTTTTATAGAATTGTATCCAAATGACAGTCTTGCATTTCCCTACTTTTATAGCTCCTACATTTTGTTATGCAGTTGATAGTACTGGTAATTATGTAAAATGAGTGTCATATGAAGCTGTCTTTAAATATAAAATAGTTAATCTTGCAGATGCCACAAATAATTGTTGCTTCTGCAATTAAATATTCCATATATTTGCTTTCAAAAAAGGGGTTTTGGATCAAATAATTTTGCACATTTCGTCCATTTTACTTATGCAGAAGTACCAAATTGAGTAGTGGTGGTAGTTATGCCCTCAAATCACATTTTTTAAATATAGATTTATATGTGGATCAGTATATTTTCTGACTTCTTGAGGTCCAGAACTAGAGAATGACTTATTCTCATATACAGTTTATACTCAATGATCTGCAGTACTCTTTACTTCCACAATTAGAGAAGTGCAATTTCTCTCCTGTTCACAAGGTGGAGGTGTGGCAAAGTGAGTAATTACAGACCTGTAAGCTTCCCTTTTATTCTAAGGAAAATAACGGAGTCTGTTGTTGAAGTAATGCAGAATCATCTTGACAAGAATGCAGTTACAATAAGATCCCATTACAGTGGTTAATATTTTAATCACAATCCCATCAAAATGAATACTATAAAGAAAATATTTCTAGGTCCTGACCAACTTAGCATATCATTAATGCTTTGTAAGTCTCATTTAAACAAAGTAGTTTTGGTGAAAAATTCAGTATATTTATTTTCAAATTCCTCTATGCTTAAATGTACTGGTTTAGAAGAAAATAAGTTTTTCCAGAAATTTATTAATTGCACTGGTAGCCTAAATTGTAAATATGGTTATAGTCTTCACTTTTAAGCAAAATATGGCAGTTTGAAAATATACAGCAAAATGAACTCAATATTATGCCCTCTGTGTTTTTCACATTTTTGAATGAATTATATGCCCCCCCCCCCCACCTCTCCCTACAGCATGTAATGGGAACAGCATTCCAGCCGTGTTTGATAAAATAAATAAATATAAAAAATAAAAATAAACTTGTGTAATTTCAAATTCCAGATATTCTGAATTTTTACTTAACAGCCTTTCAGCATGCCTACTTTCCAAAAGTTTTAATGCAGTAAAAGGTAATTTCTAAAGATCTCAATCTTTGTCACACTTTAGACAAACCTGACTTTGACTTAATTTTTAAAGCATGCCACTTAAAATTAGTTCCACATCTTGTCTTTTTGGTATTTCTTTGCTTTTGACTCATTTTTTGTATCTACTCTGGTAAATCTGTGTAAGGGTTTTGGCTTTATTGAACACTTGTATTTAATTGCTTTTTTATTTATTTTTTTCATAACAAAGAGGAAATAATCTCGCAATACAGGTGACCCCCGCTTAACGCTGATAGTTCGTTCCGGGAAAACAGAGCGCTAAGTGAATCCGCGCTAAGCGAGCGCCATATTCCCATAAGGTAACATATGTATTTGTGAGTTGCGGTCTATTCCATAGGATATTTTCTAACCAATAATAAATGGTAGTGAAAATATGCACCAATGTCGATTAAAAATATTTATTATTCAAAATTTTGTACATATAAAATATTCTACGTTATATACACATATAATTATGAGGTAATTAACTAACGAAAATCATGAATTTATTAATTCGATGGCCCTGTGCTCTCGAGTTTTCGTATCTTTGGACTGAAAAATGTGTCCATTTTGGGTTGTGCTTTGGCCCTCTTCCTCTCATTGTACAACATCATGTAGGGATTTATTTCTTTCTTCAAATTTCTTATTACCTTGGCACTTCGTTCCATGTCAGGGTCGTTCTCCCGGAAATAATCACACATTTTTTCGAAGTGTTCAAAAGCTTCACTAAGTCCTTTTGCAGTCAGCGACTTCATAGGTTCTTCATGTATAGTATCTTGATCATCATCTCCCTCAATAGCAAGCTCTTGTTCTTTTATAATTTCCATTAGTTCTTCATTAGAGAGGCCATCCCTGTCGTTGTCGATCATCTCTTGTACGATGTCTTCGTTAATTTCGTGTAATCCTGCTTCTTTTCCGATCTCAACAATTTGTGTTTTAACATTTTCAGCGGAATCATCAGGTTCCCGGGAATGCTTTATGCAATTTTTCCAAACTTTCCTCCACACTCCATTCATGGTTTTCTGAGTCACTTCATCCCAGGCACTTGAAATGTTGTAGATGGCGGTTTTAATGTTATAGGATTTCCAAAACTCCTTTAAGCTCTGTACATTTTCAGTGTTAATGGCTTTAATAGCTTGGGAAAAGGTGTTCCTTATGTAGTACGCTTTAAAAGTTGCAATTACTCCTTGGTCCATTGGTTGGATCAGAGACGTAGTGTTTGGAGGCATGTAAAAAACTTTTATGTGATTGTTCAAGTCTTCTAAGCTCTCTTTGCTTGGGTGTCCTGGCGCATTGTCCATGATTAGAATAGCTTTATAACCAATGTTATTTTTTGCACAATATTTTTCCACTGCAGGACAGAAGAACTCAGCATACCAATCAATGAAAAGCGGCCTGGTTACCCAAGCTTTTTTATTAGCCTTCCAGATTACAGGTAGGTTTGATTTAGCTAAACCTTTAAGAGCCCTTGGATTTTCGGAATGGTAAACTAAAAGGAGTTTTAATTTAAAATCCCCCGCAGTGTTACCATCCAACAACAAAGTTAACCGATCCTTCGCCGCTTTGAAGCCTGGCATGTTTTTTTCTTCTTTCGATATGAAACTTCTTTTAGGCATTCGTTTCCAAAAAAGACCTGTTTCATCTATGTTAAAAACTTGTTGAGCAGTATAACATCCCTCTTCAATAATTTTAACAAATTCTTTTTTGAAAGTTTCGGCTCCTTGTTGATCTGCACTTGCAGCTTCTCCCTGTATTGCTACGTTGTGCAGGTTATAGCGCTTTCTAAATCTATCAAACCAGCCCTTACTAGCGTTAAATGGTTCCGCATTTTTTTCGGGGTGAGCTTCCTTTAAATCTTCATATAGGCTCTTTGCTTTTTCTTTAATAATAATTGAACTTAACGGAATTCTACGTTGAATGTTGTCTTCAATAAAATTATGTAGAAGTTTCTCCATTTCAATCATAATAGCCGGCCTAGCCCTGGTCAATTTAGTTGCCTGCAGAGGAACAGCTGTTTTTCCAGCTGCTAAAATTGATTCTTTATTTTTTATGATTGTTCTTACAGTTGAACCTGCCAGTCCTAAATTATTGCACGCATCCACTTGTCTTTGACCGGAATCAATTCTCTTCAAAACGTCTAATTTAATTTTCAAACTCAATGTTTTTCTTACCTTTCCAATCTTTGCACCGTGTCCAGACATTGTTGCTTTTTCATTCTTATCCACCATAACTCTCTGCAAATGTAACTGCGTTGCACTGATTGTGATACGATGTTCGAGTACAGTAAACTGTCTGTATGTCTAACACTGTATGCACTGAATGATATCTAGAATTCCTCTGGCAAGTGAGCTGAAGACAAATGACAAATGTTTTATTTATCTGAAAAGTTCGATTTTACCGTGCAGTAAAATCAAATGGTTGTTTATTGCAGGAAAAGTACTGTAAATCAATTATGGTGTGACTCATGGCGAATGTTTATGGAATTTCCAAAACAGTAAAACAAACAAATTTTATGTACTTCGGGTGACCACAAGGTCAGAGGAGTTCAGAAGACAAGAGAATACTGTACAAGAAACAGCACCGCATTTAGCACTCATGGGATTGATTGTGTGAAAAACATTTCGCAAGTTATAGTTCCCACAGTAAAACAAAAGAAGAGATAGGGAGTAAATCTATTTTTAGTATCTTTCTATTACAGGTCAGAACAGAAAATGCAGACTTCGTAACAACATATAACACTGGATGGTAAATTTTTTCAACTTGTGTACTAAAAAAGAATTTCTCCCTTGAAACTATCCACACCAAGAAAATAAGAGCATATTGAAAGTTTCAATTTTGTACATAGAGTAGAAATTATAAAAATAATTACTGTAGTTAATTTCATGGTGGCTATTTTCTCCTTTTGCCAAAAAAAAAAAAAAAAAAAAAAAAAGGCTCAAAACAGACTGGACTGAAGACGGATTTGCCAAAAATTCAATCTGTATGCTAGTAAAATAGCGTTACAGTGAGTTTTGACAGCGTTATAGTCAGATACGGGTTATAATGTAAGAACAGCGTTATAGCGAATCAGCGTAAAGCGAACCGCGTTATAACGGGGGCCTGCTGTATAAGAATAAATATATCAAATTTGCTAGCATAGCCTGCACCAGCTCATTGCATGTCTTCCCTCTTGTTCTCACTAATCCTCTTTCTTTGAGTTTTTTAACAGAATAGAATCATCTGCCAGAAAATCAGCTCTGCAACTTCTCAGTGGAATTCATCTTAAAATGGTTCAATTTTGTGGTGCAGAGCCTTTGCACTTTTCTTTAGGCATCAACTCAGTTTCAGTTTGCATTTACAGCTTTTAACTTGAAGATTAAAAATCAAGCTAATTGATTAGTTTGCTGGAGATTAAATTGGATACCTTCACTAGAAATTAAATTGTATGGTTTCCTCTTTAGGGAAGTCCCTGATTGGAGGATTAGCATTAGCAGAGACATATGATGCAAGAAAGCAAGCTTATACAGCATCAGCCAAGAAAAAAAAATATATATCCCATTTTACACATCCATTTGCTCTAAATCTTTATCCAGTTCTTCTTGAAGCTATTCAAGCTATCAACTTCCACAATGACAGATGGAAGTTTGTTCCAGCAATCAACTACCTGCTGGCTAAAGGCAAATTTCTGCACATCTATTCTACAACTGGCTTTCCTCAATTTGAATTTATGCCCTCTCAGGTTCATAATCTGAGCAAGAGGAAGAATCCTATCAGCATTGAGCCTGCTCAACCCATTCAAGGCCTTATATGCCTCAATCAAATCACCTTGTAGGTGCCTAGTCTCCATACGCTGCATTTTGCAGAACTTAATAATTCTTGCCTTCTTCTTCATTGCTGCCTTCTTCTTCATTGCTGAAGAAGAAGGCTGGAGCCTTTGAAAGCTTCGGAATTTTATCGCTTTTAACTTAGTATATTTTAATGCATTTTAATCTTGGGTTTTAATACTTTTAATATTGTAATACGTATATATTAATTTTGTAAATACAGGTTATTGTAAATATAGTTATCAAGAATTTGTTGTGTTTTATTTTATTTTATTTTATTTTATGAAAGGTTGGTGAAAAAACGCTAAGAACGTGTAATATTAATAATTCTTTGTTCCCCCTCACCAATCTTGTTGCCCTTCTCTGTACTCCTAGTAACTCTACATCCTTCCTAATATGGAACCTCCAGACCTCTATGCAGTACTCAAGGTGCAGCCTGACCACTGCCTTATATGGGATAATCACCTCCTTATCCCTACTAGCAAAATTGTATATCATTGACAAGACCCCAGCCGACCGGGATAGCCGGGTGGGTAAAGTGCCTGCCTGGCAACCCAAAGGTCGCGTTTTTGATTCCCACCTTGGGCTTGGATCAAAGTACTGCAAAAAAAAACCTTGGGAGGTGTATTATGGCCACAGAAGCCTATGCGCCAACAACTACCAAAAAAAAAAAAAAAAAAAAGACCCCATGACCTGTTCTGCCAAGCCTGTCTGCATTACTCAGAACACTTAATATCTGATTGCACAATTACTCCCAGGTCTTTTTCATTCTCTACCACCCTGAGTGTACTACTGCACAGTTGGTACATTTCTCTGGGGTTGCTTCTACCCATATGCAGTACTTTGCATTTGTCAATGTTAAAATTCAATTGCCACTTCTCAGCTGATTTGCCCAGCTTTTCTAGATCCTGTTGCAATAGCAGACTGTCATTAACAACCCTGCCAACTTTTGTATTATTTGCAAGTTTGGACATTAAGATATACCTTCATCAATATCATTAATAAATATACAAAACAACAAGGAGCCCAACACCAAACAATGAGGGACTCCACTAATAACATTAGTTCATGAAGAGCAGTGTCCATTAATTACCACTTCGTCTTCTCCCACTCAACCACCCTTTTATCCATTGTAGCAACTTGCCCTTAATGCCATACCGGTCCAATTTGTTCAGCAGTCTCTTCCATGTGCAACAGTATCAAAAGTGCCAACCGGGCTAGCCAGGTGGGTAAAGTGCCTGCCTGGCAACCCAAAGGTCGCGGGTTCGAATCCCGCCTCGGGCTTGGATCAGAGTAAAATGCAAAAACTTTGGGAGGTGCATTATGGCCACAGAAGCCAGTGCACCAACAACTAACAAAAAAAAAAAAAGTATCAAAAGCTTTCCTGAAATCCAAGCATATGATATCAAAATTATTTTTTGCATACAGTTCCTTCGTGACCACATATAATATTCTGTCAAATTGGTCAGACCAGACTTCCCCTTAACAAATCCATGCTGTGTCTGAGTTATCACTGCAGTCTTGTCTAAATGATCCTGCAATTCTTCTTTAAACTATAGAGTTAGCTTAAATTATGTCCCACTCTCAGTAGAATCTGGAAATTGGAGATATCTTTGTGAATGTCATTGTAATCCTCATTAGTAAACGTAAAATAGATTGTTTGTTGGTGTACCAATATGGTCTGTCATAAGATGGATCATGAACTTTTATTAATTTTTCATTCTGCTTTGTATATTATTTAATATCAGCATTGGCTTCCAGTAGTGTTATTGTAAACTCATCTCAAAACTCTATTGAGTATTGCCTCTTCTTCTCCCCCCCAGCAATAAAGTTCATATTTAATAGTAATAATTATGATCCAACTTGGTAAACTGACAAGTAACTAAGTTCTCCTTAGCCATGTGTACGATCTTAAAAACATTTCACTTAGCAGCACAATATATAAACTACATCATTGTCTTTATGTTGGTGATTCTTTGTTTGTCTGTCTATGTCTCTCTCTTTTACTTTGTCATCCTCAATAAAGCTTTTATAGTATAATAGATTTACTAAAGTGCATTTGTTTGTGTAATTCAATTATGAATTTTTAGTTCTGTTTATGTTCTGAAACAACTGGTAAGTCTGAGGAGTTTATAATTAATCATTTCAACAATGTCACAATCATTAGCTGTATTTAGCAGTCAGATACATTGGCTTGAACCAATGTCAATATTGCATGAAATTTTAGACCATAAGCAGTGTTAGAAATTTATACGTTCATAAGTCTAAGATGTACAAGGTATAAGCCAAGAGATCTGTGGACTTAACAAGTACATGTCGGTGTTGAAAAAAGTTACAAGGAAGGGTTGAATTTGAAAGTTTCTAATTCTGCCCAGACACAATAGGAAGGGAGTATATGATGAGAGTCTTCTCAATCAATTTGGTCCTGGAGTGTTTGTGCAAGGCTCATATTTTAAGTATTTAAGTGTAGTCGTTAAATACTTAAAATATGAGCCTTACACAAACACTCTAGGACCGAATTGAGCGAATATGTAAGGCTCATATGGTAGAATTTTTCTCTGCGTGATCTGTGCTTGTTAACAGGAGAGACTGCTTCTACAGGGATGGGATACACTTAAATAGAAAGGATGCAAGAATATTTGCTGATGCTATCTAGGCAGTGTTAGGTGGGTCGGAAAACTGCTAGCTTGGGAGGATACAAGAACTAATAGATTAACAGTAGCCACTGGCAGAGGTGAAAGTGATTCTTGCACTGCTTCTATTGGAATGAGCAGAAGCCTGAAAAACAAGATGCAGAATATTTCAGAGACTGCTGGGAGTCATTGTGGTACAAGTAAACACATGGGTTGTGTTAGGGAAGCTAAGAATAGAAACAGGTGCATGTATACTTGCATGTACACTAATGCTAGGAGTTTGGTAAATAAATTTGATGAATTTGAGGTATTGCTCAAAGCTTCAAAGGCGGATATTGTTGGGATATCAGAGACGTGGTGTCACACAGATATAAGGAATGCAGAACTGGAATTTGGGGAGTACAACGTCTACAGAAAGGATAGACAGGATAGGAAGGGAGGAGGGGTTATGCTTTTAGTTAAGAAACACATAAAATCCAAGGAAGTGAAGCCAGTCGACATCGCTGGACAGTGCAGTGTCGAGTCAGTTTGGTGTGACATAAGCATTGGGAAATCAAAATTGAGAGTAGTAGTGTGATAGGTCTAATGATTCTGATGAGTATAATAAGAAATTGTACAGGGGAAATAGAGTGGGCCAGTAAATCAGAGAGTCTTATAATTGGGGATTTTAATTTCCCAGATGACTGGAATTTGTGGGTTCGTCACTCACACACTAGCAAGGCTTTTGTGGATTTATTGGATGATTGTTTTCTACATCAGCATGTTCGGAAGAAAACTAGAGGGAGTACTCTTGATTTGATTATCGGTAGTGATTCTTCATGCATTAAGAATCTGCAGATAAAGGAACCACTAGGTGGCAGTGATCACAGTGTGCTGAAGAGGGATTTACTCAAAGAGGTAGCTACCATCAGGGGTAAAGGGAAGGGTTTTTGCTTTCGTAAAGGCTACTACAATGGTCTGAGACAGTATTTAAATTCTCTACAGTGGGACCAACTGATGATGTTACCAACAGCAAATTCAAAATTGGAAGCATTCAAAGAACTTATCTTGGAAGCTACTAGGCTTTACATACCAACTAAGAAATACTGTTCAAGGTTTAGGCCTAAATGGATGTCAGATGAACTAATGAGATGTAGCAGAGAAAAAAAAAAATGCATGGGATACATTAAATTAATGGGTGATATGAAAGCTTATGATAGATACAAGTTGATCTGTAACCAAGTTACAAAGGAGGTTAGGCAGGCGAAGGCAGATTACGAGAAATCTTTGGCAAGGGATGCAAAGAGTTCTTTACTTATGTAAACTCTAGAAGGAAGGGGATGAATCAGATTGGTCCACTTGATATTGATGGGTCAACTGTTGATGATCCTGCTCAGGTAGCTAACAAACTAAATGAATATTTTGCATCGACATTCACACATGAGGGAATGCCAGAGGTGTATTCAACTCTGGCAGTAAGCTAGATAATCTTGTAATAACTGAGAGTAAAGTGGAGGAGAAATTGTTGAAGATAAACACAAGAAAGGCACCTGGGGTGGATGGGATCTATCCAGTTATATTAAAGGAGGCAGCAAAGGAAGTAAGCCATCCCTTAGCGATAATTATGAGAGCTTCCTTGGACTCAGGGGAGGTATCCATAGACTGGAGATGTGCAGATGTGACCCCAATTCATAAAGGAGGATCAAAGGCTGACACAAGTAATTATAGACCTGTGAGTATAACTTCTGTTCCAGGAAAATTAATGGAGGCACTGGTTAAAGAAGCACTGCAGGATAATCTAGACAAGACTTCAGTTATAGCCCGGACACAGCATGGTTTTGTTAAAGGGAAGTCTTGCCTGACCAATTTGATTGGATACTACGATGTAGTCACAAAAGAACTGGATGCAGGGAATAACTTTGATTTTATATACTTGAATCTTAGAAAGGCTTTTGATACTGTTGCATATGGAAGACTGCTGCACAAATTGGAGCAGTGTGGCACTGGAGGCAAATTGCTGTTATGGATAAAGGGGTGGTTGAGGGAGAGAAGACAGAGTGGTAATCAATGGACACTGCTCATCGTGGACTAATGTTATTAGTGGAGTTCCTCGGGGTTCAGTGTTGGGTCCATGATTGTTTTCTGTATTTATAAATAATATTGATGATGGTATATCAAGCTTAATGTCCAATCTTGACGATACAAAGGTTGGCAGGGTTGTTAAGGACACTACTGATGCTATGCTGCTGCAACAGGATCTGGAAAGGTTGAGCAGATGGGCTGAGAGGTGGCAAATGAAGTTTAACATTGACAAATGTAAAGTACTACATATGGGAAACAGCAACCCCAGAGCAACATATCAACTCTGTGGTAGAGAATGAAAGTGACAGTGGTAGAGAATGAAAAGGACCTGGGGGTAATTGTGCAAGCAGATATGAAGTTTTCTGAGCGGTGCAGATGGGCTGCAAGAGTAGCTCATGGTGTCTTGTCAATAATATACAGGAATTTTTCTAGCAGGGATAAGGAGGTGATTATTCCCTTGTATAAGGCAATGGTCAGGCCACACCTTGAGTACTGTATACAGGCCTGGAGGCCTCATTTCAAGAACGATGTAGAGCAGCTGGAACGAGTTCAGAGAAGGGCAACAAGATTAGTGAATGGAAGCGCTACTCTTACGATGAAAGGCTTAAGTTTTGCAAATTACAGTGTCTGGAGACTAGGCACTGGCGAGGTGATCTGATAGAGGTGTATAAAGCCTTGAATGGTTTGAACATGATCAATGCTGATGGGATTCTTCCTCTTGCTCAGAATAATCACCTGAGAGGGCATAAATTCAAATTGAGGAAAGACAGATGTAGGATTGATGTGTGGAAATTTTCCTTTAGCCCGCGGGTAGTTGGTTGGTGGAACAGACTTCCATCCCTTGTTGTGGAAGTTGATAGCCTAAATAAATGTAAGGCTCAGTTGGACAGGTATTTCGAACGAACGGAGGGGTGAAGTGGAAGTTTTTTTTTTTTTTTTTGGCTGATGCTGCATAAGCTTGCTTTCCTGCATCATATGCCTCTGCTAATGCTATGCTTATCTTTGGTGACACTCCAAAATCTAGGCAAAATGATATCTCTTTTGGGGATTACCCTAACTTCTAAACTCTCTTGGCACAAGCACATTACAAATATTGCTTCCTCTGCATCTAAAAACTTGGTTTTCTCTTTCACTCTCAACGTTACTTTCATCCAAAAAGCTGTTCACTCTGTTCAAATCGCAAATCTGCCCTACCATGGAATATTCCCACATCTGGGGTGGTTCCCCCAAACCCTCTCTCAGGCTTCTAGATTCCATTCAAAAGATGGCAGTTAGGTTAATTAATGATTCATGTCTAACAGAGTCTCTCCAATTGCTGTCTCATAGACGTACTGTTTCTGCTGCATGCCTTTTCTACATGTGGACATGTGTTTTTGTAATGGGCGGCCCCTAGAACGTCAGTTCATCTCCACCTCGTATCTCTGTGAAGAACAGTACCACTGTAGAAGGGCCAGAAATAAGTAGTGTATGTTTGTGTGTGTTCTGTTGTTGTGTCTGACCGCTTGGCTACCCAGAATCATCAGTCACCTGGACAGATGATTCTGGGTACTCGTCCACACCATGGGAAGGTGGGCCAGTCTCAATGGAGCTCGCACTGTCTCTATTCGAGACTCTGACCCACCTGATGTTGGCAAAAGATAGGCCAGATTCCTCTGGGGGCCCACTCCAGAGGAGAGAAAAAAAAAAAAAAAAAAAAAAAAGAATTTCCCCGTGGTGTTTTAAAAAAAAAAAATATATATATATATATAATATATATATATATACATAAAAAAATAAATAAATAATAAAAAATAATAAATAATAATAAATAAAATAATAAAAATAATAATAAATAAAATAATAAAAATAAATAAATAAAAAAAAAATTTAGGCAATGTTGCTCCCCTATTGAGCAGCTCCACCAGACAAAGGAGTAGAATTATTCGTAGCCGTATAACTAATTCTTCTTCTTGTGAAAACATCAGATGCAAACTGCTGAAGAGCAACATAAGAATTCTTGTCTCCCACCAGCAAAATTTCATGCCCATGAGAGAGTGTAGAAACTGATGAACGAAGAACATCTCTAAAGTCATTATACAGCAGACATTCAAATAAAATGTGGCTCCAATTTTCATTTTTCCCGCATTGACAAGCTTCCGTTCTAGAAAGACCAAAACGACATAGTTTTTCGTTAAGAGATCCATGTCCCGTTAAGAGGAAGGATGTATATAAGTCTAAAGAGAACCAAGCAGGTTTCTGCTTTACATAAAAGGTCACCTCAGGGAAAAAAGTCCTAGTAACAGATCTGACAGATGATGTATCCCAGCGGGTCTGCCACAGATTTATCATTTCATTCCACAAACGATTACGTTCTTGCTTAATATCTGAATTAATATTCAGAACCAAACCCATAAATTCAGTTGATAGTTGGTTTTTTAACCCATAACAAAGACCTGTAAGCTACGTGAAGGTCCAATGGTAATACACCTGCAAGAACCTGCAGTGCAGAAGTTGAAACAGTTCGACAAGCTCTTAACATACATAATAATATTGTGCGTTGCATAGTAGCCAACTTCAATCGAAATTTAATAGTTCTAAGCCTGTGAAACCATACACCTGCAGCATAAGTAGCCATAGGAAGGAATACGGCGTTATAATAGATTCTCATGGTACGTCTAGAAAGTCCCCAGTCTGAACGAGAAATTTTTACAATAGCACCAGTGAATCTTCTGATCTTTGTTGTTACATTATTTAAATGAGAGACAAAATTAAGCTTTGAGTCGATTGTAATCCCAAGTAATTTAGTTTCAGAGACACGTGGAATCCTGTTATTATTAATCTTCACTAAAGGGGGTCGTTGAGGGTTTAAATGTGATCCAAAGATCATTTTAGTCTTGGACGAACTTATTGTCAATTTATTATCCACTGTCCATTGGAATAAATTTTGTAAGACATCATTGGCATTACTTTCGATAGCAGATCTAGATGAACCATGAATTAAGATAGTAAGATCGGCATAAGCGATGATTTTGGTACCACTGAAACTACGGGAAATCCAATCCTGCAATACCATATTCCATATAAGAGGCCCTAGGATAGACCCCTGGGGACACCCTCGTGAAACTTCTCTAGACACCTCCTGAAATTTAGATTTCACTAAAATGTGACGATTACTGAAATAGCTTGTAAATAGGTGGTATAGTTGCTGAGAGCATCCAGCTGATCGTAACCATTCAAGAGCACTCTGCCACCATAGACAGTCAAAAGCGCCCTCGAAATCAACAAAGGTAGCTAACATGTACTTTGATGTTGAACTCTCAATGCTGCCAGCAAATTCAACAAGTGCATCTTCACAGGACTTCCCTGTACAGAATCTGTATTGATTAGAGGACACCATATTTTTCGCCTGAAGAAGATCAGTAACACGCAGAGTCATTAGACGTTCTAGAAACTTCCCAAGATTTGGCAAAAGTGCAATAGGCCTATAAGATCTGGGATTTAATGCTGGTTTATCTGGTTTTTTAATCAGTTTTAAAAGCGCAATTTTCCACATATCAGGAAAGAGACCTTCTTGGAGACATTTGTTAAAAAGTAAAAGCAGTACTTGTGGACGCAATTTGAAAAATCGCAAAATAAATGTATTTTTAACCAGGTCTATCCCTGGACATTTCTTAATATTAATCTTTTTAGCAACAGCGGTTAATTCATCAATGGTAAATTCTTCTGTCTGAATATTGGTGGTATAAAGCGAATTCGCAACTCGAATATTTGAATGTACAACAGAATCAGTAATTATATCACCCACCGGGAATAGTCTGTCAAGAATAACATTAACTGTATTCATCCAATCAGTGGTCTCCAGAAAATCTTCTTTCACAGTGCCGTATACATCTAAAGAGCGAATCTTATTACGAGCTATCTTATAAATAAGAACCCAAGGATTATCATTACCAGCAGTGTGAACAAACTCCTTCCATGTTTCCTGCTTACTTGTGGCAATAGCCTTTACATAACGTTGTTTGAGTGAAATATATTGAGAGTAAAAATAAGCTACTTCATCAGAGTGCCAATCCCTACGTCGACGCTGATATTTTCGACGGGCTTGATGTACCTTTTTCCTTAAAGAAGACAATTCTGAGGTCCACCAGGAACAGATCTTTAATCTAATCTTTTTCTTGCTGGCCGATTTGTATGAGGCCTTAAGTAATGACTGGTGTAATAAGGAAGCAATTCCAGCAGCCGTAAAAGAGTGAAGAGACGAAAAGTCTTGTTCAGGGAAATCTGCAGAAATGGAGGAGTCAAATAATTCCCAGTTTATATGATTTATGGAAAATCTGACTAAAGCTGGCTGTAGTAGAAATTGATCTCCAGGTTTAGAAAAATCAGTAACAACAAAAAATAGAACCCGATGATCACTTGTTGTCCAATCAGTAATCACCACCCAATCACGAACAACTGCTTTAAAATGAAAATTAGTTAATGTCACATCAATATTTGATTCTCCAACAGAGCTGGAAAAAGTTGTTACTACTTGAGGTAGGTTTATTACATTTAAGCTGTTATTAATAATAAATTCTTCCAACATATGACCACGACGATCGCTTCCATTACTGAACCAGAGTGGAGATTTAGCATTTACGTCAGAAGTTATTATGACATTCTGTGGACCCAAGAAATTTAAAGTTGTTTCTAGATAATTCAAGGATAAATTAAAATCTTCTGAGGGAGGACAATATAGAGAAATTAAATAAAAATTCAAATATGTAACCAAAATACAAGTAGCTGTTCTATTGCATAAACCATTGATTATAGTGATATCAAGCTGATTATTTAACACCACAATACATGTTTTAAGTTCCTCAGAGACTGGTTGAATTATACGGGCAGTGAGTGGAAATTCCGTTACCTTTGGAGTATATCCAGGTTGCACTTTAACAGTATAAGGCTCTTGAATTGCAATAATATCAATAGCATTTTGCTCAGCAGACACTCGAATTTCGTCCGATACTGCTCTTTCACATCTGCATAATCCTAATACCAGCAAGCAAACACGCAGGAGAATCAGCAAGAACATCATTATCTCCAATAACAGATCCACCTCCGGGAATAAAACTTTTATTATAACTATTATTCATTGGCGGTCCTTAATCGTGCCGTCTGTAATGCCCGTAAGTACTCAGGACATGTGCCGTCCCTAACCGAGTGCTGATATTCCTACCTACGTCTCTTACAGTTGATACAACTAGGTGGCTCTTCCTTAAATGGACACTCATTAAATACGTGCCCACTTCGAGCAAAATGTCCACAAGACGGGGACTCATGCGAACAATATTGGGTAGTATGTCCATACCCAAGACACAGAAAACATTTAGTGACTATCGTATAAGGACAGTGCTTATGAGAACTCCAAGTCAAAAACAACCTGTCCAGGGAGTACACATATTTATAAATTTTAGGTGAGAAGCTAACAACCCAATGAACTAGCAATGACGACCTGGCCTGAGTAGTAAATTGAAAAACTGTTTGTTGCTTCACTTCTTCCAATGTGAAACCGTAATCTATCAAGTTCTTGTTATAGAGATTATCCACAATATCGTCCTTTGAAAGATCCCGTGGGACATCATAAGTTGTGACTGATGGATTACCTTTACGAGGAACGCCAGTGATCACTCCAGCTTCGGAAAACGCTGCCGTAGAAGTTAAGCAGTCCAAATCTGGTTTCGTGGCTGTTTCCACAACCACTCCTCGATTGCGAACAAGTCACAAAGATTTCACTTTTACATTCTTCAAATCATTTTTAAGAGTTGTAGTAACTACATTTTTCACATCAGAACTTGTTTTCAAGTCACTAGTATCTGAAGCTCTAATTATTAGAACATTATTAGATGATTTAATAATATCACTAGAAGAAACACCCTTCTCAATAGTACCCCTCACAGTATCAGCATAGGTACGCACAGGCTCTTGTGTATGTAACCTATCCATCAGAAACTCATCTGTATCTACATCTGACTTTTGTATGTTCTTCCCTTCATCCTGTTCAATGTGTTTACCAGAGACCACAGATAAAGTTTTTAACACTGTTTGTAGCAATTGGGCTCTTTTATCAATTTCCTCATTAATGGCTTTTAATCTCATTTTCTATCAATAATGCAGTCGTTACAGTCTCCAAATTACACCATTTGTCCATAATGATATCCCAATTTTTTTTAGTCACCTTATTAGCCTCTCCGAAAAGAAAACTTGTGATATCTTTTCGCATTTTAGAAATGACCGCGTATACAGAGGACGCATCTTGAATATTATCGCACTCATCAGTTATTATACTCGCATAATTTTCACATTCGTCAGTCATTGTACTTGAATCAGTATTCAAAATAGGAGTGGGAATAGACCCAATCCCCTCCACTTCAATTAACTCACCACCTGTGCTCTGCTCTTGTACCAACTGAGCCGCGGGTCTTAACTGCTCGTGACCAATACTTTTAGAATATACGAACTCACCTAACCTTCGTATATCGCCATGAGATTGAGGAATTTTAGGTGGGAGTAGGGGTGAAGTATCCTCTCCCTCCCCGCTGATCTGTCTAAAGATCGTTTACCATTAGGATTTCTATCTTCCATAATTCTTTAACATCAAAAACTCACAAATAGATTAATATTAGTAGTATTAAATAAGCAACTTCCAAATGTATTAGTAATAACAACTACAGTATTTCAATAATTCCAACTTCTAAATCCTGTGTTCTTGAACTGTTCCTTTTAGGTTCAAAGCAACAATATTATTTGTACTTACAGTAACTTTCTTGATCTATCAGCAAAAAAAAAAAAAATAAGAAACGTGATTTACGTTTCCCGCCAAAACTACGGATCTGCCGATCGTTACCACATGGCAGCCATATTGGCTCTGCCAATGTGGTAAACCACACTCACTTAACCAGATAGCTGTATTTGTATCACAAAAGATTAATATTAATAGTTTCACCTCGAAACTATTAATCACCTAAGGAAATTCTTCCACAGTCAAATCACTCAAAATTAGAATCCGTTTGATCACAATAAACTGAAAATACGATCGACAATCCGTATGTCACAGTACTTCTACAACGAATACGAATGCCTTTTCTACAGATACTTCTATGGGCACTGTTCTTTTGAATTTGCTTCTATAATTCCCGCTCTCTTTCAAAACAGTCCGAACACGTGCCGCCACCCACTAACATCCATTTACTGTCCAACTTAATTCACAGAACCAACTGTGAATTTAGTTGGACATCTTCCTCATTTATTCATTCAATTGCCGGTTCCTGGAACAACCTTCCTTCGTACGTATCTCCTGAAAAATACAGTCTACAGAAAAAGTCTAATGTCAACAAATATCTTTCGTCTTCTCAACTTCCAACCTAAGCACAGTTCTAATATGTCTCATGTTTGGGGTTTTCATAAAAAAAAATCTCTGGAACTCCTCTTTTGTGATTCTATCCAACACTTTCTGTGAATTAGCTTGAATCTCTGCAGTGACTTTGAATCTTCATTCTTTTAATTGGATTGTCATTTTGAGGAACAGGAATGACAAAGGACCAAGTCAGGAAAGTAGGGAGGCTGTGGGATCATTGCCATTTTGTTCTTGGCTAGAAACTGCTCTACTTATAAAGCTACACAGACTGGTGTATTGCTGTGATGCAAAAGCCAGTCCTGATTGCATCACTTGTCTGGACATTTGCTCCCATCCTCCTCCTCCAAATGCCTTAGATCCCCAGTGTAGAACTGATTTATGGTTTGGTCTGGTGGAAGGAACTCCTGATGAACATTTCTCTCATTGTTGAAGGTAACAATCACAGTCATGCTCTTGAAGTTTGATCTGACCTTCCTTCCTTGCCTTTTTTTGTATATAGAAATGGACTTTTACACTGGGAGGACTGCTTTGTTTCTGGATCATTACTCTAAACCCAGCTGTCATTCCATCTTATGATTTCGAAATGGAAGTTTCTGTCCTTTCTGGTCTGTGCTTGTAGGTCTTTGCACACAGAAAGCTGGTTCTGTATCTGTTCATTGCTCAGCAAATAGGGCACAAATATTGTAGCAACTGCCTCATTTTTAAATTTTTATTTAAAATGCATTGGCATGTACCACAATAGGACTAGAATGTTATAAATATCATTAATCATATGCCATTGGTCTTCATGGATGACTTGATTGCTTGTTTAAGCACTTGGTAATGATTTTTTTTAAAGTTTATAAAAAAATTGATGCAAATTTGCTGTCTAATGTTTATCATCTTACCTAGCTACAAAAATTACAAGACACACTCAACAGAACTACATTTAAAACACCAATTGCACAAAAGCACAATGTCCTGTTTGCACAAAACTTGCCACACAATATCTAACATCACACTGCTATACTACATATGGTTAGTGCTCTACACAGCCATTCTGCAAACGTTTGGCTTCAAGTTATTGAGTATGCAACACACAGCATAAGATTTTCTTATAATCAGTTAGGTTATACGAATGATCTTTGTTTACAAATTATTTTTTTTCCCCTTTGTAACATGTTGTAATATAAACTTTAATTGTGTGCAGATTCCATGATCATTGGCGGTTTGTTACCCAAAGATTGGTATTTCTATCCGCATTTATAGTCTATCTTGAATCAGAAAAATTGATTGATAAAGAAGCAGCAGCTGAATTTCTGGGAGGTGAGTTTCAAAATATTTGTTTATTTTTTAACATGTTTTAAAGTTGTCATGTGATATACCAATCAGTTGTCCCACTACATACATAGTTGGCTTTACATTAGCAATACCTACTTAATACTTTGTGGTGCCACCTTTTGCCCATAATACAGCTGGTACCCTTCTTGGCATTCACTCCACAAAGTGTTGCAGGGTGTCCTTTGGCAGTTGTTCCCATGTATTGCACAGTGCATTTAGTAATGCCCATACAGTGTCCCAAACATTCTATGAGCAAACTCAAAAAATATCTGTGAGCAAACTATCCTCACATGTACCCAGTGAACCAATTCATTCTAGGCATTCTCTGTGGGATTGAGGTCAGGACTCTGGGTTGGCCAATCCAACATTTTCACACACATCCTCAGACCAGTTTGTCATATCACGAGCAGTGTGACATAGTGTTGTCTGGCTGATACTGCTATGTAGCTCCACAACATAGATAATGCATTATTGTCCAGAAGATCTAGATAGATCTATGCATTTGTGGTTTTGTCCAAGCAATGAAACACAGCCCTAGACTATTACGTTGCCTCTGCCAGACTTCATTGTTGGGATGATACAGTCCAGCAGGTAGCTCTCTCCAGGCATGACCATCAGACTGGTAGACTATGTACTATGACTCGCCACTCCAAAACGTCTTGTTGATCTGCGTTCCAAGAACAGCAGGCCGTACACCAAGCTAGACAGAGGTCAGTATTAGTTGTGCTGATTAGTAGCTTATGGACAGCTACACACCATATCTCCCCTATCACACAATATCCTGTGTTCTGTACTCGTGCTGACGTGTTCCAGTCATTCTCAATGAGGACTTATGTGTGCTGCGACAATGTCAACCTATGTTCTGAACAGATGATTTTTTGCAGAACTCTTGTTACATTCCATCAGCTTCAGAGGTTTTCTGAGTTTTCTTCCATTTGCAGATCATATCATAAATAGTTAATCTTGGGATCTTCAGTTGAAATGTCATGTACAGATTGATTGCTTATGGGACACCTTATCATTCCATGCTGGAAGTCTTAACTCCCTCTTTGTTGGTACCATGCATCCACAATCATACCAATGTTTCCTCGAAGGCCTATAAGCACATTTATAGTTGTCTGACACATGGTACTTTGGTGGGGCATGAACAACTATCACTGGGGGAGGTATCTGGATATTAATGGTTGGGCATACTGAGCATTACATTTGACTAAGTAAGCTAAAACTTCCATACAGCTATGTAACAAGTGACAATTTGGAATTCCATGTTGAATCATGTCATCTGGTCTAAGTTTTAGGATATTAATGAAGCCAAATTACATAAATTTGATAGGCCCCGGGTGCCAAGCGATTTTTTGAGGCCAAGCGATCTTCTGTGCTACTAGTACTGCGATTCCTAAAATGATTTTCTAAAGCAACTGAGTTTTTCCTTGTTTTATTTCGTTCATAAGTCTTTCTGTTGATTAGCTCTATTTTTAAAAGTATAGAAAGAGAGCCAGAAAAAGGAAAGTACCTTTTTCTTTATTGCATATACTAACCATACTAACTCCTACGCTTGGCCACAAGCGGCATTGCTCGTGGCGGGGCCGGTAACCTGGGTGGAAAAGCTAATCCCCCAGGGCAAAGAGCTGACGTGGATAAAGAAAATTATCCAGCCTTAGAGCCTTCAAGCTCAAATACCATAGATTGGTATAATTCTGATGAAGGTAGTGTGTGTGCAACATAAGCGCTTAAAAATAGATAATCATTAACCTGAGTATCCAACTTTCCTGATTATCCATTCCTTAACTAGTCAACCAGTGAGCAAACTCTCCATTTATTATACAAAGATTTCTAGAAAATGCTGGATCACCTAAAATGGTCAAAAGGTTACAGTCAGGGGATTTTCTTGTGGAAACTACAGTCAAAACATTCAATGAGGTGGTACCTCATTGAATCCCTGTTAAAATATTTCCCCACTCAACCCTAAATAGTTCCAAAGGTGTTATCTCTGAGTGGGATCTATTGAATATAACAGAAGAGCTTGTACAAGAACTTAAAGATCAAAAGGTCATACAAGCTAAAAGAATTTTGACTCGTAGAGATGGCACTCTCATTCCAACCCATAGTGTAATTCTCACATTCAGTACTCCAACCTTACCAAATACTGTAAAAGCTGGTTATCTAAATTGCCATATCCATCCGTATATACCAAATCCAATATGGTGTTATTGTCAGAAATTCGGACACTCTCAGGCAACATGTCGAGGAAACACAATATGCCCAAATTCCAGGATCCCAGGATCATATTCAAGCAGACTGTACTGCTACATCTCCAGTTTGCCCTAACTGCAAGGAAGATCATCCTGCATATTCTAGAAATTGCGAGTTATGGAAACTTGGGAAAAAAAATACAGAAATTTAAAGTTGAAAATAAAGTGACTTATCAGGAAGCGAGATGACAAATACTGAAAGGTACTCCTGCGCGTACATATGCAGATGTTACAAAGAAATATCGTTCAATTGCTACACAAACCAGTGACTCAGTTCCACCGAACATATCACTTGCTGAATGGGCTAGAGCTCAGCTTTCAGTTCCTCAGCCATCCTTGAAGCAAAACAACAGACACCAGACTTGTAATACTCCAATTTCCATTCCCACTACTAGTGGCATCAAGTCCCAAAGTGAGACCAGGATGGCAAAAGCTGAATCTTCTACTAAAACCCAAATTAATACTGCAGAAATGGATACAGATGACAAAACTCAACAAGAACCTATATTAGAAATTCATGCCGAAGAAGATATGGATACTGGACGGCCTACCTTTCCTAAAAAAGATAAAATTAAAATAGATTGCAATAAGTGTACTGCCTCTAAAAAGCCAATGGATCATCCTACCACTAAAACTGAATAATGAAGTGCATTTTACTATGGAATTGTCGAGGATGACTTACTAATACAGATGAACTTTATGACCTAATCCGAGATTTCAATCCGGCAGGCATTTGTTTACAGGAAACATTAACTCCACAAGTGACCCCCTCTTGTGGGGTCACTTGTACAGGCAAAGTAAAAAGAAATATTTTGTACAGGCGTGATAGGAATACAGCAGCTGCAGCCCATGGAGGTGTAGCAGTTTTGGTATCCGTTACTAATCCGTCTAGACAAATCCCCTTAAAAACTAATTTAGAAGTTGTTGCCATAAGAATAGAAATTGGAATATCTTTATCTCTTGTTTCTATTTATCTTCCATCGAACCAAACGTATATACTCAGAGACTTTGATGAGCTCCTTGCCCAGATACCACCTCCTATTTGTTTGATGGGTGACTTTAATGGACACCACCCATTATGGGGAAGGCTCCATATGGATAAAAGAGGGCAGCTAATAGAAACATTACTGGACAAACAAAATCTAACTCTGCTGAACACCGGTGCACATGCTCATGAGCACCCACTTTACCACAGGAAATACTTCAGCCATAGATCTATCTATCTGCTCCCCCACTCTGTACCCAAGTATACATTGGATTGGATTATCCCCACCTATCCAGAAACTCGCAGAAGATGGAAATTTACAAAGACAAACTGGGAAAAATTTTCCTTATGTACAGTTTTAGGTAAAAACTTCATTCTGAACCAGTCAATAGATGAAGCTATTGACCATATTACTAAATGGATACTAGCAGCAGCTAGTATCTGTTTAGTATTCCTCAGTCGTCGACTCATCCACGCCGGTGCAAAAACTACTGATGGAATGATGAATGCAATAGAGCAAAAAAAGAAAAGAACACAGCTTGGAATATTTTCCGCGAGCATCCCACTATTATTAACCTTATAAATTACAAGAAACTAAATGCTAAAGCACGACAAATAAGAAGGAAAGCCAAAAAAGATTCCTGGATACAGTTCGCTTCCACTATCACCAAAAACACTGATACTAGATTAATCTGCAGGAAAATCCAACATCTGAATGGCAAATATCCATTGTCATCCTCTCCAATACTGATCTGTGATGGACAAGAACTGTCTTCCTCCAAAGACATAGCAAACGTTTTTGCTAAAGCCTTTGCAAAAATTTCAGCAGCAAATTCATATGATGTTTCATTCCAACAAATTAAAGTGGTAGCAGAAAAGTATAAGTTAAATTTCAACACCGGTCTGTCTCTTCCATATAATCAACCTTTTACTATATCCGATGCTGTTAACGGATGCTCTTAACAGAGCACCCAATAGTGCAGCTGGCCCTGATGGTATATTTTATATTATGCTAAAACACTTGAATGATACTGCTTTACAAATTCTTTTAATATTTTTTGACAGGATTTTTGCGGAACATGTTTATCCTTGCTCTTGGAGACATTCACTTGTATTAGCCATCCCTAAACTAGGAAAAGACCTCTCTAATCCAGGAAATTATCATCCAATTTCCTTAACTAGTTGTTTGGGGGGAACACTAGAGAAAATGGTTCTCAAGCGCCTCACTTGGTTTCTTGAGTCACATAACATCTTTCATAAAAATCAGTATGGCTTTCAGCAAAATAGATCTGCATTAGATATGATGACCAAAGCAGAATCAAACATCAGAAATGCTTTTGTCAGAAATGACCACCTCGTTATGGTAAGTTTCGATTTAGAAAAGCCCTTTGATACAACATGGCATTTCGGTATTCTATGGGATCTTCACACCTTTGGTCTACGAGGCAGGCTCCCTTTGTTTATTCAGAGCTTTCTCCAGGGCAGAACTTTTCAGGTTAGTCATCTAAATACTCTTTCTAGAATTCATATACAGGAAGAGGGGGTCCCTCAAGGATCTATCTTGAGTCCTACCCTATTTTTAATAAGAATAAACAATATCATCCACGATATTCCAAGCACGGTAGAATTATATCACTATGCAGATGATTTCGTGCCAAGGAAAAACTATGAATTCTATTGAGAGACAGTTCCAGATCTCAATTAACAAAATTGAGTGTGGATGTCTCACAATGGCTACCACTTATCAGCACAAAAATCTGACTGTATTCATTTCTGTAAAAAACTTAAGATCCACCCTGAGCCTGAACTACATCTTAAAAATTTCACCATACCTCTTTCCAATAGTATCAGATTTCTAGGCCTAATCCTGGATGATAAATTAAACTTCTTACAACACATCATATATCTGAGAATCATTTGCTTGAAAAAAATTTAAATATCCTCAGAGTACTATCTTTATTGACGTGGGGTGCTGACTGATACACTTTGCTTCGGCTATATCGGGTATTAATCCGATTTCGCTTGGATTACGGAGCTCCAATCTATGACTCTGCCAGGAAAAGCGCACTAACTCGGCTAGACACTATCCATCACAGTGCCCTAAGAACTGTTTTAGGAGCATTCAGAACATCCCCTGTACAGAGTCTATATAAAGATGCACACAAACCTCCACTCCATCTTCGGAGGAAAATGTTGCTCCTCAACTATGCAGCAAAAATACGGAGTCTTCCCTTTCATCCTATCTTGCCATACTTATTTGAGCCCCAGTGGACCACATTTTATCAAAACAAACCTAACAAAAACAAGCCTATTGGGATAAGGTTGCTGCAGTTAACACAATGTTGGAATCTAGACACAGGTAATGTCATTTGAGGAAATGAGCACTCATGACTCTCCATGGTCTGATTATACACCGGTCTGTGATTTCTCATTCCAACAATGGGGAAAAAGCAAGCAGCAGACCTTACCATCAGGAAACTCCATGCTGCACATGTAGCAGAAAATTCTTAGTGTTTTTAAATATATACCGATGGCTCAAAAACAAGTACGAAGTGGTGCAGTGACAGTTTATTCTATCTTTTCTACTTCTGTATCCCTTCCAAAGGAATGCACTATCATTCAGCAGCGTCTATTCTGCTGCACTGTGGGTGATTAAAATAGCTCTGGATTACGTGATTAATCTGTGCATGAAGCAAATTATGATCTACTCTGATTCTCTGAGTGCGATAAAATCATTGAAAAATCCATCCAGACCAATCCACCCCGTCTTGAAGCAAATCAGATTACAGATTATTGCATTACAAGCTGTAATGCAATAATCTGTTGGTCACTTTCTGTTGTATACCAGGCATCAAAGGAAATGAATATGCAGATCAAGCCGCTAAACATCCAATCGCTGCAAGATCTAACTACCAAGTGCCATATACAGACTACAAATCAGTCATAAAAAACGTGTGCGAAGAGCAATGGTTGCAAATCTGGCAGGCTCAGTGCGGCAATAAACTGCTTCAATTTAAACAGGAACCTAAGTTGTGGCCAACAAGCATGTGATCAAATAGGCAAGAGGAGGTGATCCTGGCTAGGACGCGTATTGAGCATACGTATCTAACCCATATTTATCTACTCAAGGTTGAAGATCCGCCTATTTGTATATTTTGTCAGACCACACTTACGGTGAGGCATATGCTAATAAATTGCAATCATTATAATAATTATCGAAACAAAATTTTCAAATTGCTTTCACATCTGCAAGAACCTTTGACTACCCCATCTGATTGGAGACAATGCAAATCTAGCTGAGTTCTTTTATTTCTTAAAGTAGACGGGATTATTTTACAGATTTTAATTGGTAATTGCACTACCAAATAGAATTAGGCACAATATGGCCTTAGCAGCCCTTGTGCCACTAAACAACATATCAACCAACCATAAATTTGATAGATATGTAGAGACTGTAAAAGATCCAGTGATGAAATGGGAGCAAAATTGTTTAGCTGCAGTTCCATCATATAAGTTCATCATTATATATCTCTGCATATAGTGTTGAACATGAAAGGAACAAAATGTTGATGGAAGAGAGGAACGTAATTTCTTCCCCCACCTCCAAGGATTGGCTCCCATATGTTTCCTTAATAACTGCATGCTTCAATTATGAATTATGATCTTGTACATGCGGTGTGTCTATAAAGTTACACAAGGTTTTCAATGGATGCCAAATACTAATGCTTCTGAAACTGGGGATTGTAAAGGGAGCTGTCAGTTATTTAAGCATTTGAAAAAAAAATTTTCATTATCATCCCCTTCCTCTCCTCCCACTATTCAAATTAGAAAATTAAACAAGCTTAGGAAAAAAAAAAAACAAAAAAACCCCCACAAAATGAATTTATTTATTGATTGCAACAAAAGTATTACAAACACATAACAGTACAGATGTAACACTTTATATAAATTAATAAATAAGTAAACTGCCATAAATACATACAAAAAAATTTCATTTATTTACATGTCACTACTGATCAAAGATAAAAGCAAAATTGGATTGGGTTTAATGACTTTATCTTATAAATATTTAAAAATTAAATCTTTAGTTCAGAGGAGTGACACTACTTAGTGCCTCTTACCACATGACAGCACTACTCTTCACAAGAGTAGTAAGAGGTTACACTCTAATGTACTGTTGAAAATGGTACATTATAAAGTGTAATTATATAATATCGGTGTAGGTACGCCATAGTAAAGGTATCGTTTAATTTTATCTCATATTGTGGCTGCCTTCACAATGAGCTACGAGGTATTGTGCTCCTTCGAATAAATAATGCTCTAGTAAAGGAGACTACTGTTATTTATTCTCAGTGGGCACCACCACCACCCAGATGGCTGTTTCGAAGCTAGTTGGCTTCATTGGTGGTCAGGCAGGTACCCTGATAATGCAAACATGCCATCATAGTTGTGAAGTTGTTCCACAATATGAAATTAACTACGTATGTAGTTAAATGTATGGCTAAACTATGGTGTATCTAATTTAAACCCATATATTATGCCTTGCGCATTTAATCTTCAAATACACTATCATTCTGTACACCATTTGGCATTTCTCATATTGTGGAACGACTTCGAAACTGTGATAGCATGTTTGCATTATCGGGGTACCTGCCCATGATGAAGCCAACTAGCTTTGAAACAGCTCTCTGGGTGGTGGTGGTGCCCACTGAGAATAAATAACAGTAGTCTCCTCTATTAGGGAGCATTATTTATTTGAAGTAGTGCAATACCTGGTATCTCGTTGTGCAGGCAGCCACGATATGAAATAAAATTAAACTATGCCGTTACACTACGTATGTAGTTAAATTTATGGGTAAACTATGGTGTATCTATACTGATATTATATAGTTAACTTAAACCCATATCATTATGCCTTGCTCATTTAATCTTCAAATATTATAAATTGTAATAGAGTACAGAATACCCTATACTTTAGTTCTCTTTCAATAGTATACCACTGAAAAGTACCATTTTCAATGGTATTTTTCAGTGGTATACCATTGAAACCTTGTTTTCTCCATTCCTCTCGTTTCACAAAGGTGCAGTTCTGTGTGTAGATATGTATATACACCAACATGTATATACATGCACATGACAGCATGACAAAACGAATGGCCCTCAGACCCCAGCGGCTTTCACTCCCCCCTCTTACGGCAACGAGAGGATCAGAGTGGAAGCAGAGGGTGCTAAGAATCTCTGGGTACAACCAGGCTGCCATGCACGGAAACTGAATTTAGCCTGTTACAATGTAAGATCGCTCATCGGTGAAGACAGAATATTAGAGCTGGAGAAGGAACTAGAAAATATGAATTGGAATATCATCGGTTTGGCTGAAACAAAAAGAAGAAATGAATCACTTGTAAGTTTATCAAGTGGAAATCTGCTGTACACCAATGGAAACAGTGAAAGGAGCAAAGGTGGAGTTGGCTTTCTGGGCCATAAGGATATAAAAAAACATTTTGGAATTCAAAAGTACATCACCAAGGATGTCAAGACTAATACTCAGGATTTCAAAGTGGTACAAGCTAAAGGATATAATGATTTATCCACCAACATCAAGCCATGATGAGGAAGAGGTTGAAGAAATGTACACCGAATGTACACGAAATGTCTTCTAGATGAGCAGAAAACCCACTACAATATCATTATGGGAGACTTCGCTAAGGTTAAAAAAAGACAAAACAGCGCAGAAAGGGGAACTATAGGAAATTTTGGAATTGGTGAAAGAAATGAAAGAGGTGAAAGGCTTGTGGAATTTGCAGAATCTCGAGGATTGTCAGTAATGAACACTTTTTTCAAGAAAAGGGTGAACAGAAAGTGGACATGGAGGAGTCCAAACGGATTAACAACTAATGAAATCGACTTCATCCTCACTAACAGAAGATCGGTGCCTCCGTAGCCAGGTGGGCAATAGCAGCAGTGGTTAGCACACGCTTCTTGATTAGACCGGGGTTCAAGCCCGTGACCACCAAATCCGGAGGATGCGGAAAGGTCAGGGAATGACCACCACATATCCCCAGACCAATATCGCCTGAGTTGCTAATGCTCCTAAAAACCAAATAACAACAACTAACAGAAGATATATTGTGAATGACGTTACCGTCTTGAATAAGGTAAATGTTGGAAGTGATCACAGAATGGTAAGATGCACACCTGATATAGCTGTAGGAAAGGAAAAAACTGACTCGAGTAAATAATACGAAGTTCTTTGAGATAACAGAAGAGGAGAAAAAGCAGTATGTACTGGAACTTAAGAACAGGTTTGAGCTTCTGCAGAGTGCTCTGGACTAAGATATCGACGAGGAATATTACAACTTTCTGAAAGTGATAAAGCCCAAGAAACTTATAGGGAAAAAGAAATCCAAAGAAGAAAAAATTAGTCAAGAAACACTTATCATGAACTGAAGGCGACAAATGAAGAGCAAGATAAACACTGACAAGGAGAAAATTGAGTATACCGAGTTATACAAAGCCATTAGAAAGAGACTCAGAGAGGACATAAGAAAATTTAACACAAGAAAAGTAGAACAAGCATTAAGGAAAACAAAGGACTTTCAGCAGCCATGAGCAGTAATACAGAAAGACAAATGATACTGAAACTGAAGAATAGTGATGGTGTACTTATAAATAGCAGTAGACTATTAAGAGAATTATACAGAGAATTATTAAGAGAATGATGCCAGCAGTGGGGAAGATGGATCGCAAATTAGTAACACATATGACATACCCGATATTCTTCCTGATGAGGTAGAACATGCATTGAAGAAAATGAAGAATCAGAAAGCCCTGGGGGAAGATGAAGTTACTGTAGAGTTGTTAAAATTGGGAGGAAGAGACATAATAGAAAAACTGGCAAAACCCTTCACAAAATGCATTAGAAAGGGTGTGACGCCTAAGGAGTGGAATAATGCAATCATAGTTTTGCTGCATAAGAAAGGAGATAAATCAAAAATTGGAAATTATAGACCAATTAGCTTGTTATCCCACATCTATAAGCTGTTCATTACCAACAGATTAGAAAGAATACTTGATGAGAATCAACCGAAAGAGCAAGCTGGCTTTAGGACAGGATTCTCAACTATGAATCATTTTCATGTAATATCACAGCTAATGGAGAAAGCAAATTAATATAAAACATCATTATGCCTGGCATTTGTGGATTATGAAAAGGCAATGTTTTGGGCACTGGAAAGATAAGGCACAATACCCCATATATTATAATTTTGAAGAAAATATATGAGAACGCTACCTCCTTTATTAGACTAGACAAAGACAGTTGCAAATTTAAAATTGAGAAAGGAATTTGCCAAGCAGACACAGTATCTCAAGTTGTTTACTGCTGCCCTCGAGGAAGCTTTCAGAAGATTAGACTGGTCGCAGAAAAGAGTCAATGTGAATGGAGAGTACCTAAAAACATTTATGATTTGCAGATGACATTGTGGTCATAAGCCACGATCCCAAAGAATTAGCGGAAAATCTTAATCAGTTATGCACGGTTAGTAAGGTTTGGATTAAAGTGAATATAGCTAAAACAAAAGTAATGATGAACAAGTATGCCATAGAAAGGGACATAATGATTGAAGGAGCAGTAATTGAAAAGGTGGAGTCATATACTTATCTGGGACAAGTTATTAGCTGTAATAATGATAAATGGCTGGAAGTCAAGAGAAGAATAAATTTTGGATGGATAGCATTCAGGAAATATAGTCACATACTGAGGAGCAATATCCCAGTTTGTCTGAAACATAAAATAATGAATCAATGTATATTCCCCACCATGACTTATGGAAGTGAAACGTGGGCACTCACCAAAAGAATGGAAGAGAAGCTGAGAACTATACAGCGAAGAATGGAACGAATTATATTGGGAATCACTGTTAGATAAATAGAGAAACACATGGATTAAGCAGGAAACTCAAATAAAGGACATTCTTATGAAAACTAAAGAACTAAAATGGTCTTGGGCAGGAACAAGATGGACTGAGAAAATAACAGACAGAATGACAGATGGACTAAGAAAATAACAGAATGGTACACAAGAGGAGCTAGAAGAAAACCTGGAAGACACCGGCAAAGATGGATAGATGAAATTCATGAGTTTGTGGGTAGTAAATGGATGGCCATTGCACAAAAGAGAAGGAACTAGAAAGTTGCTGGAGAGGCCTTCATCCTGCAGTGGATTGAAAATGGCTGATGATCATACACGTTGGCTGTCTTTGATTAAATGTTAACTAGACTGGTAGATCAGTGGAAATCTTGATAAGTCTATTTAAAGAGGAGGTTAGAAGTGGCAAGAAAAGCCATATGAGCCCTTTTCAGAATTACCAAATTGAAAAGCACAACAAGCAGTCTCTATTGAGTACAGTCAGTCCTCTTATAGCACGATAGTTGTGTTCCTAGAAACTCTTATGCAATATAAACAGGCCCTATGGGGGAAAAATAGGGTTATGTGCCAATCACCCAAGATTGAACACATATTTATAACCAAAACATTACCAAACACAATAAATAATCGTAATAAAATACGGATTTTATTAAGACTATTACGTAATAAAATATTGCTAATGCTTTTGCTTCTATCGTAAGCAAACTTGTTTTTTGTTTAATTTTCTATCGAAACAGATGACAGCCATTCCATCTCTTCCAATTCCTTGTCTTAATCTAATGGATTTTAATTTCACTTTGAGTTGTTCCTGTATAAAAGCTGTTTTTTTTTTTTTTCTCTGCATTCTTTGTAATCTCGGCATTGCCTCATTTAGGGCTATAGCACGTGCAATATCACATGGTCTTTCATTTCGCTCAAAGCATTTCACAATTTCATATTTTTTCTCTATTGACAGAGGTGGACTGGCCATAAGCCTTACCGGGGAAACCCCAGTGGGCCGGAGGCCGGTGTGATTTTGGCCATAAATGCTAGTATGAGGCCACTACAAATTTTCCCGGGTAAGAATTTTTGACCCAGTCCGCCTCTGTTTATCGATATTGCTTTTCTTTTTCTCTCTCTCTGAATCTGTAGTGTCTTCACCAGGATGCTTCCTTTTCACACCTTTTAGGTATTTTACTCATTTTTAGGGAATAAAGCACAATTTACAAAATGAGGAGGCACGCTTGATACACAAACAAAGCTGCGTGCATGTAGCAACTGAATAAACAACACCGTAAAGGCAGAGACACTATTAACACCTCACAATTTACTAAAGCACATTTCTGGGGATTACTGCCATAAAACAAAAACAATTTCCACTTGCGTTTCTGCTAGTGGAATCTGTTATAAACTGGTAGTAAACTCGATCTAATTGCATTTGCGATAATACTGATAGCTAGAATTGTGTGGGTTTTTACGTTATTATGGTGAAATGTTTCCCCTTCACTGATATAAAAAACAAATACATTTTCAGAATCTTCTCTTCATTCCTATCGTGTTGCGTTCAGTTGGGGTGATTCCACGTTCAACTGCCGTTTCTTGCAAACAGAAAGGTGAATCGTGTATAAGCGAATTCGGTCCGTGTTATATATGATATTGTTCTCCTATTTATAAATCGTGTATGATCGAATTTGTGTAGTGTAAACACGTGTTATATGAGGACTGACTGTACCACTGATTCATATTATAATCCCATTCATGATCCAAAAGTTTTTAAAGAAAACAAATTAATGTACTCTCCAAGAAAAAAAAATAATTTAACTACAAACCTTTGGTTTATGATTCAAAAGTTCTAAGTTTAAGAAAGCTGATAATTCTAGGCAGTTAATCTCACTCATGCAGGAAGTTCCTCTTTTGGGTTGAATAAAGCAATTTGTTTCTTTTAAATATTGTGCCAACATTTTAAGATCTCAACATAGCTCTCAATCCAATACCAGATTCATATACAATACTGAGATCATTAGTCCTACATACATTAAAGTATGTGACATAAATATATACCAACAGTTTTTAAATCTTCCATTGTGAAAAATTATCAAACTGTACAAAATTTGAAGATTGATTCTGACTTAATCATAGGTATTTCTATATTACCAAGGTCCTGGAAAATTCTAAAACAAGAGAAGATTCTGTTCTCTTGTTCAGTGAGGAAGTACAGTAGACTCAGCCTATTGTGATCACTTTGGGACTCAGCCAAACTGATGATAATAACTAAAGAAACAAGAATGCAACTGTTCGGCATTGTTTATTGATGCAAAACAGAAATATGTACATAAAAACGTGAAAGTGAACAGAAAGAAATCATGAAAATCAAGCAATATAAAATACTTTAATTTGACTATCTACTGTTTCCTTGGGAAACTCATCAATAAAAATGACACTGTCCGTAATCCATACAGACCATTAAAAATAAAGAAAATATTACAATCAAGAATTTAGAAAAGGGTTAATGCTCTGCTCTACTGTCAAATAGTCAGATTGATAGGAGTACAGATACTTTCTTTCACAAAGTAATGATATCGACAATCATAGAAACTGTACAAAGCAAACTCAGTAACGATCCATGCAATGTGTCAGAGTTCAAAAACAAATCAGAATGTTACATGCGTGATTTACATCAGGCATGTGTAAATTAACAAGCCAGCAGTGTGACATCTGACAATTAATACTCCTCTTGAAATCAGTCAACTTGGTTTTACATGGTGAGAACAATTGACTTGTGTGGTTCAGCTGCCTTCTTTTTATATCAGTCTGAGTTGCTTGTTTATCTGGGAAAGCTCCAGTGGTTTATGAAAATGAGTGTCCAGATACTTTTTTGGATTGTAGTGTATTTCTCAGAATAAAACTTAACCAGTAACATAGGTCAAAACTTGAAGACCATACTTGAGGAATATTACAATTCATGCTTGCAAAATTTTAATAGATATTAAGTCATTTTTGGTTGCTAGGTACTGCAGTACACCTGCTGTTTGTTAAATATGGTGCCACAGTTATTTTATTTCTGATGATCATCTTATAAATATTTTTTGAATTTTGCTGTTTTATGTTGCTTAAAATAATAATTATAATATTTCCTTAATATCATAATAATGCAATTTGCATCGGTTATGTGATACAATTTGTAATTTAAGTCCAATAATCTATCATTAGTTTCACTTCTTTTTCTTAAGCCTTATTGCAAACTGTAAACCATAAATGTTATATTCATATTAGTTTAGTTATATTGTTCATTAGAATTATTAACTATGATATTTTCACTTTCTTTCAGTAAAAGTGAATCGGGAAGAGGGATTCCATATAGATTTAGAAGATTTCTTGTTAGGGCTCTTGAATTTGGCTGATGAGTTGGTAAGTTGTTTAACAATGTATATCCCATTGAAGGATAAGAGAAGTTTAGTGAAAATTTTAATTGGAATGTTATTGTATGTTACTAATATATAATGATGAACTAATGCTTGGTTCCTTGGACTAGTTGTGTTTATACTGGCATGTATAATCTTAGATATTCTTGCAGATTGTACTGTGCATATAGATATATTAAAAAAAAAAAAAAAAAAACAATATCCTTTCAAGGGTTTACTGAATATATTAACAAAAATAAAGACAGTGGGATAAACCAAAAAAAGAGCTTTAGCTACTAGGTGCTACCCATTTCATTACCTGTATATGTTGTGGCTGAAATAATAAAATCCAGAACTTGAGCTAAATAATATCAATATGATTTTGAATAAAAAATTCAAAGGGTCACCATGTTCTTTTTAAATTTTGTTTTTTCTATTCCTTTCCTGTATTCATATGTTATAGAAGATTTTATGTCAACATTGTTGCTCGCCATGCAAACATTTTAAACCAACAAGCATTTAAAGCGTTTATACTCCAATGGGTGGAGAATTTTGTAACTGCAGCTATATTTGAGCATTTTACTGTTTTTGTAGTATATAGATATGGATATGCATAACTTTATTTGTATACTGCTTATTTGACTACAGCTACTTGAAGTTCTGCCAGATGTTATCACCTGGAATGTATTCTCCAAAAGGAAAATCAACCAGATAAATTGCATAACAAAGTGACTGCTCTAGATGGAGATTTAAGAGATGTTTTGGCTTCCACTATGAAAATGAGAGTTTAATTGCAAGGGGGGAATGTTTCAACATCTGCAAAAAAGTGGCCATCACAGTGGGTCATATCCACTTCATTGCTATAGTGTGGTTGAGTACTGTGAGATTTTCACATTCAGGTATAGGTAAATTTTTTTTATTTTAAACAACCACTTAATTATACAAATGGAAAGAAAGAAAGATAATCTTGCATTTTTGAAAGAATAGGGGAAGGGAAACAATAGGGTCATCTTCCAAAAATCTTTTATAAAAGAGGAATAATTAGAAATATCTTTTAATGATCAAATACGCTCAAATAATAAAACACTGAATAACTTGAGCAACAGATCTAAAGGCACTACATAAAACTCAGCAAAAAATCTAATTAGCCACACACACACACACACACACACACACACACAACCTCGTGAGGTACAGAAATGAAGGAAACAACATTGACACAACAGAAACAAAATGGTACAGAGGGACTTTATTCAAAAATGGCAACATAGCACTGGCTGATACAGATGCCTCGCTGCCAAAGATGGAACAAAGGGAAGAGGTGGTCCTCAGTAGGAGATATGGCCACCCCTAATGTCGATGTAGGCTTTGCACTGCCTGGCCATACTTAGAACAATGTTGTTGAGTTCTTGCGGTAACATTGTCCATTCCTCTGTCATCCCATATATGTTCGATGGGATTTAGATTGACGGAACAGGCAGGCCAATCCATATGAACAGTGTCCTCACTTTCCAAAAGCATAACAGCTGCAGTGTGATGGGGTGTGGTGTTATTATCCATAAACACGAAGTCTGGGCCAATGGCACCTCGGAACAGACGCACACAGGGAAGAATTACCTCAGTACAGTAGCTTGCACCAGTTACAGTACTGCCTTCCAGTATCTGGAGTTGTGTACGTTCATACAAGATACTGCCTCCCCAGACAAGAACACCTCGACCACCATATTGATCCCTTTCAGTGATGTTTTTTAGGGGTGATACCATGTGCCAACCTCTTGCCAGATTAGCTGACTTCCTGAATCACTGCTGAGACTCTACTCTCATCAGTAAAGAGTACCTTGCCCCATTGCGGTGCTGTCCAGTCCTTGTGTTCAATGCATCACTGTAAATGGTGTCTCCGATGGGCAGGTGTTAAAGGGACACAGTGTACTGGCCGTTGGGCAAACAGTCCACCTTTGTGGAGTTGCCTGGCCACAGTAAACCGCAATATCCTGTGCAGCTGGTTTGCAATGGATCCCGCTGTCTAGTGTCGGTCCCTCTTGGCCTGTGGGAGTATATAGTGGTCATCATCGGGCGTTGTTTTTTGTGGACGACCACCACTGGTCCTTTGAATAGCTGTACCTGTCATTCTGAAGGCCAACCATGCATGTGAGAAGATGCTATGGGCAATACTGAACTCTGCAGCTACACTCCTTGCACTTTAATCTTCCTCTAGCTTCCCAATTATTCGACCCCAGGTAAAGTCATCCAGATGTTGTCTACTGGCCATTTCGTTGTCTGTAGCACTGTATGAAACCAATCGTGCTCACTATTTGGTAATTTGCACATGTGCTAGGTAAGGTATGTTCGTGTCAGGTGGCACCTGGGATTTCTCCCATCTCCTCTTTGCACATGTACTGCTGAACCGCTGCTTTTATCTATTTATGTGAGCCCTCTCATCACAATTCATATTTTTGCATGTGCACCAGCTTTCTACTAAACAGCCACAGTTATGCAAATCACCACAGGCTGTTTCATTTGAATTTGTGGTTGTAACCTTTAGAAATAGTGTTTTGCACTATTTCTAAACTCTAAGTTTTGCACAAATAAAATGCATCACCTAGGAATTTCACATTTCTAACCCTTTTTCGTGATGGCACGTTACATTAATGACTAGCATCACAAATAGAAATATAAACAAAAGATATTTATTAATAGTTAAGGCAAAGTTAAGTAATATTTGACAGGTGCTCTCAAAATTTTCCAAAATGAGCATTTGCAACCTTTATAAAACAGTTTTGGTAAACACAACAATTATGGCTGAAATGTTATCAGAAGCCCTCAGTTTGCTTCAGTTTATCATTTAAATGAAAAACAAAATGAAAAGTTCACCAGGTGAAAACTAATATTTAATTGAACTGCCTCTGGCCCTGATGACAGCAGCACACCCGCGAGGCATTTACAAGATCAAATTCTTAAGATAATCAACTGATAGTTCGTGCTTCCAAACACGAATTATAAAGTTCAAGAAGGGTCTTTGGTTTCTTTCTGGCAACTGCACATTCCACACGATGCCAACAGTTCCTATAGGATTGAGATCCAGCTGTTTTCTGGCCAGCTAAGAGTTGTAATGGACCGTTCTTCCAACCATTTTTTTTCAGCTATAACAAATGTAAACACATTATTGTCAAACCTCTAATGCAGAAATGAAGCTAAAGTAACTACAGAAGTGTGCCTATTTATGCTTTTCACCCGATGACAAGGAGCAGAATCATCTTGAAAGATGCAGTTACTTGGCAGGTTGAAATGGTCTCTAATGGATGGCAGCAATTTACCTTCCAATATAGCCAGGTATCCATTGTCATTTATGGAACCTTTTATAAACTGTAGGTTACCTACTCTGCGATATGAAATGCACCCCCATATCATTTGGCTGGTAGGAAATTTCACTGTAGACACCATACAGACTTAATGGTATTCTTCACTACATCTACGGCAATTCGTTTGTCTCCCATCAGAGTCATGCAGGTTGAATTTCTTCTCACCCGAGAAAATAACTGACTTCCACTGCTCGGGGGTCCATTTGACGTGCGCCTTACACCAAATTAATAGGGCCATTTTCATTTTTTGTGTGAGGAGGGGCTTCTTCTTCTTAGAATGACAGGCTACAAGTCCATTTTTGAAGAGGTGTCTCTTCTGACTGTTACTGCACTTGCTACCACTCCTGTATGTTCTTCCCATTCTCTTTTCAGCTCAGATGAAAATCTTTACGGTTTTTAAGGCATAAGCACTTCAAAACATGGTTTTGTTTTGGCGTGGAGACTCGTTTGCTTCCGGTTCCTTTTTTCCTGTCAGCAGAACCAGTATTCTTGAGTTTGGAAAGAAATCTACTCACTCTCGACTGATTACAAGACACTCTATAAGCAGTATGATGGGAAGAACATCCTTCCTCATGTAAAGCAACAATAGCTCTCTTTCTTCATGGTGTCAACTGCACGTAACTTGCCATCCTGACACAGTCAAGGAATGACTGCAACTCTTGCAGACTGTGCTTATATAGCTGAAAGTAACAGCTGAAGCAATAGGTCATCACCTACGCGTGTTAGTCTTATCTGATGCAATCTGTTATTGCCGCATACTTTACGTTATCAGACGAAAATTACAATTCTAGGGGGTGATGCACTTTCTTTGAACACCAGTGCGTGTGTGTGTGTGTGTGTGTATAAATATATATATATATATATATATATATATATATATATATATATATACACACGGTTTTGCCTAACATGATTGATAAATTTCAGCAATCCTTGCACAACGCAGTACTTATACAAAGGGTACTAGGAAAGTTTTGCAATATGAAGCAACAATGAATCACAGGAAGCCGCTTGTTGCTGCATGTTGAGACATGTTCATACGTGCATAGTAGCCGCCGTGCCAAGTCGATGGGCTCAGTTATTCATTAGTAGTGAGAGTGTAAAGTGCTTGCGATGGCATTGTGGTCACGAAATGAGATAAGGACAGTTTTGCGGTATAATTTCGTGCATGGTTTAACCATAGACCAGTGCTTAGAAGAAATGACTCTTGCACTAGATGATGATTGTCCACATCGTACAACGATATTCAGGTGGTATAGAGAATTCCAAAGTGGAAATTTCACTCTGGAGGATTCGGAGAGGCCGGGAAGGCCACGAACGTCAGTTACGGAGGAAAACGTTACTGCTGTGAGGAAAATGCTTGACGAAAACAGGCGAGTGACCTACCAACAGATAGAGGATACTTTGGGCCTAAATGCACCAGCAATTCGTTCGATTCTGCAAGATCATTTGCACGTGAAGAAACTTTGTTCTCTCAGGGTGCCGCATCAACTGACTGAAGAGCAGATGACACAACGTGTGACTTGGTGCCGGGAGATGTTAAAAAAGTTTGATAAGGGACAATCTCGGTATGTGAACAACATCGTGACAGGTGACGAGACTTGGCTGTACTATTACGATTTGCCGACGAAGGCTCAAAACAAAGTTTGGGTCTTTGATGATGACGACACACCCGTAATTGTCAGAAAATCCCGATCTGTAAAGAAGAAAATGATAGTTGTATTTTTCAAATCGAGTGGAATTGTGGAACGTGTCGTTTTGGACACGCAGAAGACAGTCACAGCTAAGTGGTATACTGAACAATGCCTGCCTAAATTCATTGGATCTATGAAGAACCTGCGGCCAAAGTCAAGAATGGACACCTGGTACCTCCATCACGATAATGCTCCAGCTCACCGTGCCAAAGCCTGCACCGAATATTTGACCACGACAGGACTGAAACTTCTCGAGCACCCTCACTACAGTCCAGACCTTGCTCCCTGCGACTTTGCACTGTTCCCGCATGTGAAAATGAAGCTAAAAGGGAGGCGGTTTTCCAGTGATGAGGACCTTCTATGGGCTTGGGACAACGAGTGTGCTTTACTCCCTAGTGAAACTTGGCAGAACTGGTTTAAAGATTGGTTTCCGAGGATGGAGAGGTGTATTGAATGTAGAGGAAATTACTTTGAAAAAATTAAATAAACAAAGCTGTATTGCAAAACTTTCCTAGTACCCTTTGTATAACATGGTTTCATCTAATACGGTGTTAGAGAACTGCGCAAACCTTGAATAACATGGTATTTTTTTGTGAGAATTATTGTGAAATTCCCGTATTTTACTTTGTTGGGAAATCCCCACGTTAGGTTCTATGATATTGAACTTGTGCTTTTTTTTTGAGACCATGAATTGTGACTCCGAAGAATGCAGTTCGTGACTTTAAGGTTTTTTTGTAGAATCAAATTTCTCTTTATTTCTCTGGAACAAATTTTGGAATGTCTTAAAGAAGGGGAAAAGGTATCATATGTTGTGCAAAGTTTAAATTTAAACGAAGCGATCAATTCAGAGGATGACAGTGCAAATGAAAATTCTGAAGTTTCAAATTTTACTAATAAGCATACAGGAAGGTATAAACCTAGCTGAGCAATTAGAATCTTATTTTTTGAATGCAGATCCTTCGACTGGAAGGAGCACAAAGTTGAAAAAGGAACTTCAAAAATGCTTAGCTCCATATCATGAAAAATATAAAGCTCTATCGAGCAAAAGCAAACAAACCTGATTACTGATTTTTTAAAGACAGTAGAAGATACACAAAATGTAGATGCTGCAGAAGAAGGTTCAGAAGGCGATGATATTCTGAAACAGAGAAAACGTTCTCGTTTGATTGTGCTTAGCAGCAATGAAGAGGAAGAAAATTAAATGAACGTACATTATCTGGCATATATGTATCTCAGTTTGTAAGATGCTTTTTCGGTTATTACTATTTTTAAATAAAAATTATGTTTCCGATAGTTATAAAAAAAAAATGGTGTATTTTTGTTAGGTTTTGGAACATAACTCCCCTTTTTTGTACTGGTTCTTACACCCATATAACACGGTTTTGCACTACATGAGATTTTATAGGAACCTAACTACTGTGTTATAAGAGGGTTACCTGTACATATACAAGATGCTACCAAAAAGTTCCTGAAGTGTATTTATAAAATAAATTAAATTCACTGTGGGTCTTATTCACCACTGTCACCTTCGAAGTAGTCCCCTTGAGAGCGTAAAAACCGATTCCGGTGCCTCTCTCGTGATTTGAATGCTCCCGAAAGTCCTTTGTCATAGTGTTCAGCACCACCTGTGATTCTGTTTGTATATCCTCTACGCTGTCAAATCTTTGACCCTTCAGCTTGATTTTCATTCTTGGGAAGAGGAAGTTGCAGGGGACTGTCTGCGAATAAGGAGAATGAGGGACGATTGTCACATTGGGTGCCAAAGGCTGCAACACAGCGAGAGATGAGTGGGCCAGCGTGTTGTCATGACGAAGGACCCAGTTCTTTGTGCACCACTTCTCTGGATGTTTCCTCCTACGGCTTCCCTTAATCCCCTCAGGACATTGCAGTAGAACTTTACGTTGACGGTCTGGCCAGGATTGACAAATTCCTTATGGATAATCCCATCAATATCCAAAAAAACAGATCTCCTTTGACTTCACATTGTTCCTCACTTGTCGGGCTGTCTTTGGTCAGGGTGAAGATGGGCGCTTCCACTGGGATGATTGCTGCTTGGTTTCTGGGTCATATCCACATACCCAACTCTTGCCACCAGTGATGACTGTAGAAAGGAAGATTTAATCACTCCTGCCCGTTCTTGAAGATCTCTGCTAACTTCCATGCAATGCTGCTTTTGGTCTTCACTCAATAACCATGGCACGAACTTAGCCGTAATCCTTCTCATGTTCAACTCGTCTGACACGTGCTGTACGATAGTCATACACTGCCACAAATGTTGTGGATGGGCCACCTGCAGTCTTCACAGATCGCAGCCCAAACTTTTGCAACATTTTCCAGGGTGGTGCTCGATGATGGAAATCCAGAGCGATTGTCGTCATCAACCAACAATCGACTGTTTTTAAAATGGTTAAACAAGTAGTAGGCCTGCGTCTAGTCCTAAAGCATTGTCACCAAAAGCTTGTTTCAACTTATGGGTTTCTGCTGCTGTATCGTTAAGAAAGAAACAAAACTTGATGCAAACACATTGTTGTCTCACATCAGCCATCTCAAACTACACAAAACACATCTCTAAAGAACTGCGCATAAATATTCAGTGACTCTCCAGCCCAACGCCACATGGCACACTGATTCACAAAGGATGTATGCAGTGTTACCTAGTGCCACAAGTCCATACTAGATGTAGTTTCTGTGCAACATTCAAATTTCGGGAACCTTTGGGTAGCATCTCGTTATACAAGGGGCATATCAAAAGTTTGTCTCCTGAAGGGTTTATTTGAGGAGTCTGGTAATGTTACTTTTCAATATAATTTCCCTTTGGAATCGATACACTGTTGCCACTGATGCTGCAATGCCTTGATTCTGTGAAATTGAATATGTGAAATTCTGATGGTGCCCAATCTGATTAACATAGGGGATGGTCGAAGTTTTCAATGCCGCATTCATGCAGTATAGACACATCAGTGACAGATTTGTGAGCAAGTGTGTTGTCCTAATGAACCAAGACTCCTTTGCTGTTTCTCTTTCATGTTTTTATGCAAACTTCACAAGATGTGTGTAATATGCTGCTGTGACTGTATGGCCCTAGCAACACTCCATCTAGCTAGTCTTTCTAGCAACACTCTGTCAGCATCTGAAAAAAAACCAATGCGATTGGCAATCTTTCTTTGGAGGGGGAGAAGAGCTGTATTTCCACTGTTTTGACTGCTCCTTTGTCTCTCACTGAAAGTGATTGGGCCCATGTCTCATCCATGGTTACAAACCTTGCAAGGAAATTTGCTGGATCTGCTTGAATATTATTCAAACATTCACTTGACTTGGCACCTCTCATGCCGACAACTTTTCATAGCCAAAACCTCTGTTATTATGTGGTATGCATGTTCATATAAGACGTTCGGATCCTCGATGCCGGCAACCTACCAGATGGTTACTCATCACCAGATCGTGCACACTTTCAACAACTTCTGGAGTGATGGATGTTGCAGGCCTTCCACAGTGTGGATCATCTTCCAGGCTCTCCCTCCCTTCCTCATTAATGCCAAAGACATTAGTGCTGGAACAGGTTGGAATCTCAAGGAAAATCCTTAGATGGATAGCAGCATGGCAGGAGGTTATTCCTCAGATTATGTTAATGTAAATGTGGGGTTCCCAAGGATCATTGTTGGGACCACTGTTGTTTTGATTTTATGAAATGACATCGACGAAGGGATAGAGGTGTGATGGCTGAATTTGCAGATGATGTAAAGATTGGTAGATTAGTTAACGATCACCACCAAACAGAGCTGCTTTAGGGTGATCTAGATAGACTTTAGGGATGGTCAGAAAAGTGGCAACTGTTTTAATTCAGTAAAATGCAAGGTCTTACACCTGGAGAACAGTAACCCAAAAATAACTTATACAATTGGTGGGGTTGAATTAAAGTTAGTAGTCGAAGAAAGGGGCTTGGGAGTTACGATACAATCAGACATGAAGTTCTCAGAGCATTTTAGATAGGTTGCGAGGAAGGCCCATGGTGTTCTATCAATGATTTATCGAACATTTGCTAGTAGAAATAATCCCGTTATATAAAGCTATTGTTAGGCCATACTTGGAGTACTCTATTCAGGTATGGAGACCACACCTAAAAAATAGACATCAAGCTTTTTGAAAGGGTCCAAAGACAGGTAACTTCCCTGGTAAGATCAGCAAAAGTATGTCCATATGAGGAAAGACTTTGAATATGTGGGTTTGCACAGCTTGGAAACCAGGCACCTTAGAGGAGACTTGATTGAGGTGCTTAAGGCTCTGAGAGGCAAAATTAAAATGAATGAAGGTGAAAGTTTCAGTTATAAATGATTCTAGAACTAGGGGTCATAAATTCAGGTTAAGGGGGGAGATGTTTGGACTGGATTGCAGGAAGTTTTATTTAGCCAGCCAGTTACTAAGGGGGGTTTCAAGGAAAAATAGAATTAAAATAAAATACCCCAATCTTCCATCCACAACAAGACCAGTGCCACACACATGCACACCGGAACTCTCTATTCCTCCATCTAGTCGTGAAGAAATCACTATTCTGGAAGAAGAGCAAGAGTCACTAGATCCCGTACCTGCCCCCTCTGTCTGCCGATCCTTGTTATAATCCTGAAAATGACAAAACCTCACACTTATTGAGAAAAGCGAACTTAATGATTTGGTTAGGGATTTAAATCTTTCAAAGCAACAGGCTGAGCTATTAGGATCTAGGTTGCAACAGTGGAATTTGCTGGCACAAATCACAAGGATTTCTGTTTAGAAACTGAAATGAAAAGTGTGATTGTTATCAAATGGATGGTTCTCTTTGTGTCTGCAAAGATGTAAACTGTTTGATGGATGAACTAGGATTTGAACACAATCCTGAAGAATGGAGATTATTCATTGATTCTTCTAAACTCAGTTTAAAAGCAGTTTTGCTATGCAATGGTAACATCAAACTGTTGCTCCCAGTGGCCCATTCAGTGGCTATGAAAGAAACCCATGATAGCATGTCATTGTTCATAGAGTTTAAATATGTTATTTTTTATCCATATTTTTATTTAAATATGTTTAAATATTTGGAATGTTTACCTGTCGTCATTTCTATTTTTTATTAATTTATAAGAAAAGTAGTCAAGTACATTTAGATAAGTAAAAATTTATCTAATGTATGGATTTTTGGAAAAAAGGAGCACGAAGGTATAATATGAAAATGTGACATGCTATGAACTTTCTACTGCCATTTTCAGCACATGCAGTTAGTCAAAATCATTTGATTTTGTTCATTTATCAAAAAAAAAAAAGCTTAAAATTGTTGGCTAGTGTTATTTATTTTATTATTATTTTTTTGCTGGTTCAGCATAAGCCTTAGGCTTCCTTGCAATATGGCCATTACGAATACTATTTAGTCTCTTTTTAACCTTAAGAATTGGATGACTGCATGGTAATTGATTTGTACATTTTATCTCATTCACACAACTTTTGACTTCAGGACCTGTAATTAAAAAAAAAAAAAAAATACGTTATTGAAATTGCGTGAAATGAGTTGGTTTACTATTTGAAGTGTTATATGTTAAATACAGAAATTTTTAATACTGCACCACTATCCTTTCATGCTCAGGCCATGAACTTTTCAAATGTACCTTGTAACCTCTTATGCAATAAATATTGTACACTGTATAATAGATGTTAGCATAAATTTTCTAGAATTCAGATCCCAAGATTGATGAAATTAAATGAAAGTGATACATGAAAAGATGTAGGTGTATACATTTAAAAAAAAAAGTGAGTTTTTTTAAATTTTGATTTGAGTTTTGACAGTAATTACACTTTAGCAACTGGGATCACAGAGGTGAACAGTTGATGAATTTTTGGCTGCTGAAAACGATAAGCAGATGTTATTTTTGCTGTATTTTTCGTTAATTAGCATATTACATTGCATTCTATAAAAATATTAAATGTGCTTAGTAGGGTTCGTTAGCATATTTTTTAATTTTAACTAGTTGATTTTTGTAAGTTATGACTCACTGCTCATACTGGTGTTGGCACCAACATTGTATCATACTAGATCGATACAAAATAGCCAACATTGTTGAACTTGTCGCCATTGTTGTAGCATACTAGATCGATACAAAATAGCATAACGTATATCTCGAACTGATAGTGTAAGGTATAACAAAAAACTAGATAGCATAATGAGTCTCACTGTATTAGGAATCTGTTATCGCAGTATAGTATTATCAATTAATCAATAATTTATTAATCTTATTAAATTTCATTGTTAATTCATTTGTATTTAAACAGAAATCATGACCCAGGCTAGGGCTGCAAAGCAACGTGCTTAGATTAGCGGGAGTGCTGTGGCTCGGGGAGAAATGAGGGAGACAATTCTCCAATGTCTTAAAAAATGTGCGAAATATGAAATGTTTGTGGATCACACCTTCCAGCTTATAAAAATTTGGAATAGGGCATGATATGGCCAAGGAGGATGTCTTTGTGTATGCTAGGTGCCTAGAGTGTCAAGAAATTAGGTGCCAACTCAGCATTCTTGATGGGCTTCTATAAGAGTTTGAGGTGTAGGGTAGATGCCCATCAAGCTCTCAGCTGCCCAGCTCAATGCCAAAGCTCACTCCTGTGCATCAGGTAACACAGCAGCAATCTCCAAGGCAGAATGCACCGGTCCCAAAGGAACTAGTTATTGTTGGTGACTATTATCAGGGAGATGGGTAATATATTATGCAAAAAGATAGGTGGAACAGGACCAGGGTATGTCTGCCAGGGACAAAAGTTGATGAAGTTGTAGAGCAGGTATCTTTTAATGGCACAAAAGGTGATATTGTTGTACATGTTGGCATTAAGAGTAAGAGATCTGCAGATTTACTTAACAAGTACAGGTCGATGTTCAAAAAAAAAGTCGTGAGTTAGGGTTAAATTTGAATGTCTGCAATTCAGCCCTGGAGAGATTGTGCAAGGCTCATGGTGTAGAATTTGCTATTTTGCTAAGCTACTTTGCTATTGCTTTATACATGCAGGTGCATGTATACAGCAATAGCGAGAAGCTTAACATGGCTTCAAACAGCACGGGCTTCAATATAACGTGGTTTTCAATTAAGTTTAAGTCAAATTTACTGTACATATTAACTCATTCAATAGCCTAGACATGTACTCTACATATATGCTGCATTGTTGTAGCCGAGGTATGCGTACATGTTGCGGTGCCAACTCTATTGTCTTACATGTGCCAGTAGCTCCCCTCAGGCAGTCAGTGGCAATGTGCAGTAGTCCTCAGTATTCTTAATTCCGTTCTGACGAGACAACATAATAGCTTTTCAAACTTTTCATTTCGCAATTTATTTTTTATCCCATTAAATAAGATTGAAAATATATCTGTAGCTTGGTTAAATATTAACCAAGATACAGATAATATTGAATATTGTTATAATGATAATGTTAAATATTGAAAATATATCTGTATCTTGAATCGCAAGTTCAGACAATTACTGAAGACATTGTGAAGATTGGAAAAGACTTGGGATTCAAAACTTTGGAAACTGCCAATGTATGTGACTGCATTGACATTTGCACTCACATGCAAATGACTTAAACAGGTAGGGTTTTTGGACTATGCAGAAATGTATTTGGTGCCCTTGAAGATAGTAATGAATACCACAATTTTGAATAATTATAAATAAAAATACATTTTTATTACTTTTATTAACATCAATTACATTCTCACTTTACGTGCTTTAATATTGACAAAATCACGTACAAGTTCAGAAACATTTAATTGTTCACAAGTATCGTGTTTTATAGATATCATTGCCAGATTTACAAGCCTATCTTGTGACATATCTGATCTTAAATAGTTTTTAATAAGTTTTAATCTGGAAAATAATTTTTCCCCACTTGCAACACTCACTGGAATTGTTAATAAAATTCTTAGGGCTGTTGTCAAATTCGGAAAAGGCAGTTTATTTGTGCAAATTAATTTTAATGTTTCATAGGGATAATTAAATTTATCTAAATCCAATTTAAAAAGATCCCTGAATGCACAGATTTCGTCGAATAACTCAGTTCCATTTATGTTCCTGTTACCTCCATCTGTTACATATATTTGCTAATCATTACAATTCTGTTGAACTTTTTCGTGATCAGAATTGTTGGATTTATGTAAACCATACAAAAACTTAAACTGCTCGTGTGGTTTTAGTTCTTCAAATCTTTTGTTTTGGGAAGACATTGCAACAATACCAGATGGAAGTTTGTTCCAAAAATCAATCATTCTGAATGAAAGCAAATTTTCCAAAACCTATCCTGCCACCCATCCTTCAGTTTGTCCCCATATGTATATTATTTGTAGCAGTATAGCGGAAAATGATGCAAGAAAGCAAGCTTATACAGCATCAGACCAAAAAAAAACCACCTATCAATTCCCCTCCTGCCATAGCTTGTCTAGCTATTTGAATTTATTCAAACTATCCACTTTCACAACAATGGATGGAAGCTTGTTCCAGCAATCAACCACCTGTTAGCTGAAGGCAAACTTCCACACATTTATTTGCAACCATTCTTTTTCAGTTTGAATTTGTCCCCTCATTTGCATAGTTTGAATTTGTTTGAATTTGTCCCCTCATTTGCATAGTCATATTGTTTGAGAAAGAATAAGGATCCATCAGTACTTAGTTTATTCAATCTGGGTGGTTGCCCACAGTGTGCTTGTGCATGGGGGAGTTTATACCCCCCATGCACTATTTAAATCTTTAGACACATCAGTCAAGTTTCCTTGCAGGTACCTAGTTTCCCAAGTGCTGACTTGCAATCTGTGTAGTCACTTCTCAACTACAGATCTGCACTAACATGGAAAGTTGTTCCCACATATGGGTTTATGCCCCCAAAACTTTTCTTGAACTTCAGAACTCTATCCAGAAAAGGACAGAAGATTAATTAATGAACCCTCACCTACAGACTCAGCACCACTCCTTATTGTATGTACATTGTTTCTACTGCATGCCTTTCAAAAGAATTAGCATTCATAAAATATGTTCATGGGCATTATGCTAATTCTTTTGAATTAGCATTTATAATTCCAAAGTAGTCCAAAGTAGTGACGAGAACGAGAGTAGCCTGTGCGGACGTACATTTCTGCCGCTCCTGGAACAGAGAAGTTTTTTCTGATTTATTTTCTGTTTTATTAGCTTAAATTGGCATATTAACTTATTTTCTAGAGTAGTTTTATATTCTTATTTACGATACTTAGATTAAAGTAACTTAGATAGAGATTTTGTAGGTATTACTTAGTATCGGAAAGGGTATCAAATCCACATGTTTACTGTTCGTAAATAGCCGCCATTGTTACGCGATAGAAAATATCTAGAAATAGATAGCATAAGCTTAATATAGTATAGTATAGTACATAATATTGTCAATTAATCAGATAATTAATCTTGTTGAACTTCATTGTCAATTAAATTGTATTTTTAACTATACATATAACGACTTGGGTTACGTAACATAGATAATTAGTAAAAAATAAATAATTAATACTTAACTTGATACATTCCTTATATCACACAGATATAAGGAATGCAGAACTGGAATTTGGGGAGTACAATGTCTACAGAAAGGATAGACAGGGTAGGAATGGAGGAGGGGGTTATGCTATTAGTTAAGAAATACATAAAATCCAAGGAAGTGAATCCAGTCGACATTGCTGGACAGTGCAGTGTCGAGTCAGTTTGGTGTGACGTAAGCATTGGGAGATCAAAATTGAGAGTAGGAGTGTGCTATAGACCTAATGATTCTGAGGAGTATAATAAGAAACTGTACGGGGAAATAGAGTGGGCCAGCAAATCAGAGAGTCTTATAATGGGGGATTTTAATTTCCCAGATATTGACTGGAATTTGGGAGCTGGTCACTCACACACTAGCAAGGCTTTTGTGGATTTATTGGATGATTGTTTTCTACAACAGCACGTTCGGGAGGCAACTAGAGGGAGTAATACTCTTGATTTGATTATCAGTAGTGATTCTTCATGCATTAAGAATCTGCAAGTAAATGAACCACTAGGTGGCAGTGATCACAGTGTGCTGAAGTGGGATTTACTCAAAGAGGTAACTACCATTAGGGGTAAAGGGAAGGGTTATTACTTTCGTAAAGGCGACTACGATGGACTGAGACAGTATTTAAATTCTATACAGTGGGACCAACTGATGATGTTACCAACAGCAAATTCAAAATGGGAAGCATTCAAAGAACTTATCTTGGAAGCTACTAGGCTTTACATACCAACTAAGAAATATTGTTCAAGGTTTAGACCTAAGTGGATGTCAGATGAACTAATGAGACATATGGCAGAGAAGAAAAATGCATGGGATACATACAAATTAACACACGACACAGAAGCCTATGATAGATACAAGTTGATATGCAACCAAGTTACAAAGGAGGTTAGGCAGGCGAAGGCAGATTATGAGAAATCTTTGGCAAGGGATGCAAAGAAAAACAGCAAAGAGTTCTTTACTTATGTAAACTCTAGCAGGAAGGGGATGAATCAGATTGGTCCCCTTGATATCGATGGGTCAACTGTTGATGATTCTGCTCAGGTAGCTAACAAACTGAATCAATATTTTGCATCAACATTCACACATGAGGAGTTATTCAGCGAGGGGAATGCCAGAGGTGTATTCAACTCTGGCAATAAGCTAGAGAATCTTGTAATAACTTAAGAGTAAAGTGGAGGAGAAATTGTTGAAGATAAATACAAGAAAGGCACCTGGGATGGATGGGATCTATCCAGTTATATTAAAGGAGGCAGCAAAGGAAGTAAGCAAACCCTTAGCCATAATTATGAGAGCTTTCTTGGACTCAGGGGAAGTACCCATGGACTGGAGATGTGCAAATGTGACCCCAATTCACAAAGGAGGATCACAGGGCGGCACAAGTAATTATTGACCTGTTAGTTTAACTTCTGTTCCTGGAAAATTAATGGAGGCACTGGTTAAAGAAGCACTGCAGGATCATGTCCAGTACTTCCACAAACTCAAGTAGTTCAGTCCACACAAATACAGGAGCCAATCCAGTCGGTAAGCCTTCACTGCTTTGTTCTGAGGTTATTCAGGTGTACTTGCTTCCACAATGTTCCATTTTTTTTTTTTTTTTTTTTTTTTTTTTTCAATCTGTATTTCAAGGAAGTTATTAATTGTACTGCTATTTTGAAGTTATTTTTATTTTATTTTTGTTGTGTTTACTATAATTTCTCATCCCTTATGTCTTACAAGTATTTAATTTGAGTAGTGTTCTTAATGTTGGTTATCTACAATACTTCCTCTCTCCCCCAAAAAGAATAATCCAGTAATTTCTGTACCTGTCATATTTAATCTTATATTTTGTAATGTTTACATAACTAATCAATGTAAACATAACTTGTCAATGTAATTGACGGTCATTATAATTAATTTGTTTCTATCTTTTTGGTCATTATTTTAATCTGTGCTTGTAGTCCTAGTGATGAGAAACAGTGACTTCTCGAAATGTTGACAGACTGTTTCTTTTGGGATATATTAAATTTAATTGCAGCATTTTAAAAAAAAAACATCTTAATCTTTCACATGAGAAATTAGTGTTGTTATTTAATTCATTTCCATCAGAATACTTTGTCCTCAAAGTTTAAGATAAATCAGAGATGACATAATTATGCATTTCTCCTGTGAGACAAGAAAGACTAGCTGACACATGATATACTGCTTGCTGGCTGCACATGATACATAGGAGTCTCCTGACCAGCCTCCATTAATTTTCCAGGCTATACAAGTGTAATGCATGCATCACTTCTCGTTATGTTGAATATTGGGCATTCAGCCTATTTTCTTGGCCAAATGTGATATTCATTTCAGTGGATTTTCTTAGAAATTACAGATAAGATTTTTCAAAAAAGTTTAATGGAAAGATTTTCATTTTTATAACTAGTGCAAAAGGGCCTGCCAAAATCACCTGAAATTACTCTAAAGAGAAAATATTTGTTGTACTGTGCTATCACTTACATGGTAATGATATTTTCACATGCAGCTTATTTGTAAAGATAACTGCTTGACCTAGCATTATCATGCTGCTGTAAAACTACTGATATTGCCAGTTACTGATGTATTGCAGGTCATGGGAACACAGGTATGTATTACTGTGAAGAAAGTGTTACTAGGAAAATATTTCATTTCCTGATTAGCAAAAAATAAAATATTATTTTAATGTTATGAAAAGAATAACATCGATTTTGAATTTGGTGCAGCTGTATATAAAATGGTAACAATTTAGTATAATACATGTAATAAAGTAGACACATTAGTCAGATTTTCAGGCTATGGCAAAAAAAAAATAGCAAGTTAGTTTCTAATACAGTGTACATGATCAACTTCATGTTGGCTGTAGTATGCAGAATTGAGAAAATTTGGTATATCACAGTGTACGTTAGTTCTGATGCAAAGTTTTTTTTAAAATATTTATGGCCACTTATAAATTACTCAGTATGAATGATTTTTAAAATATTTTAATGCCCTTTCCTGCACACCTATCACTTTCTAAGAACAGCATTTGATCTTCTGCTCCCCAATTATTATGTAATGAAAGCTTTAGCTCTTCTCTTTGTAACATACATCAATTTCTTAGTTTCTTGTACAATAAATAAGTAGATTATAATAAATACAAGGTGATTCAAAAAGGACTCACACACTTAAAACTTCGTAAGTGTATAGAAATTTATTCAGGAGACTTATATAATTTATTGAAGTGTCATATTGTAGTAAAAAACATCGAGTTTTACTGACATAGTGCCGTAGTACCAAATTCCATCACCGCAAGTGCCATTGACTTGCATTTCAAAAATGGCTACTTTTAAAGGACTACTTTCACATTTCGTGTTAGTGGTAGGGTTAATACCCACAACTGCAGGATTTGGGCCTGCAAAAACCCGTGTGCACGTTTGGAACATGTTTATGACAGGCCAGAGGTGAATGTATTGTGCCCTCAGCAAAGTAAAAGTTTACGGACCCTTCTTTTTCCATGAGACAACTATCAATGGTGTATCATGTTTCTGGATATGCTAGAAAATTTTCTCATTCCACAGTTAAACAAAGATGACCATGAAGGACGCTTTCACTTTCAGCAAGACTGAACACCTCACTACCTGGCGGAAGTAAGGGAATTCCTCAATAACCATTTCCCAGATCTGTGGATTGGTCAAGCATGGCGACCTTGTTCTCCAGATTTAACACCTCTAGACTTTTTTTCTGTGGGATTTCATTAAAGATTGAGTGTTTGTTCCATCCTTATCTACCAACCTTGCCGAGCTCAAAACTAAAATCATCACCATAGTTAAAGAAGTTATGCCGGATATGTTACGTCGCATTTGGGAGGAAATTGAATTCAGATAGGATGTATCTGGTATCATCAATGGCAGTCACATTGAACCAAAATGACTGTTCTAGGTAAAACTTGATGTTTTTTGCTACAATATGACAGTTCAATAAATTGTCTCCTGAATAAATTTCTATACACTTACGAAGTTGTTTAGTCCTTTTTGAATCGGCCTGTAGTGTTTAATAGAATTCTTTTGTGTTTACAAAGAAAAAAAAAGCTGTTAAACTTTAACGCCCAGAATTGCATACTTTGAAAGTTGATTAAACTACATTAAAGAAGAAAGAATATAAAAATGTAGTACTGTGTTGTTATACTCTTCCAGTCAGTCCTTACATTGTCATTAATTTCATTATGTTAAATATTTATTGCCATATAATTGTTTCCAGATTATCAAATTAAATTTTTCATAATTTAAAAAATTTCACAAGTTATAATTTTTTTCTGTTTGCAAATAAATCATAGTAATAGCAGCTTAGTTTTCCTGTTTTTTTTTTTTTTTTACAGGCTCGTTTTGTAGTAAACAGCGTTACGTGTGGTGATTATGGGCGTCCTGCACGGATATCTCAGTTTATAACTGAACTCAATTTGGGATTTCGTCTTCTAAATTTGAAGAATGATTCTGTTAGAAAAAGATTTGATGGACTGAAATATGATTTAAAAAAGATTGAAGAAGTAGTGTATGACTTGTCTATACGTGGTTTAAAACCTCAATCTATAGAAAAGCTTGCTGATATTGAGAGCTCATCAGGAGATAAAGCACATTGATATAGTTGAATGGTTTTTTATAGCTGTTTGATATTTTGCAAGATGTGGTCAGCTTATCAAAAACTTAAGTATGCTTTAAGTTATTACTATTTAGGTTGTTATCTGACAACGTACTTTTAAACCAGCGTATTCTTAAATTTGGACTTAATTTGTTTAAAACCATTTCTGTGCAAGTATGTAACAAATTTGGAAATTTTTCAAATTTGATCATATTCTTAAATAAAAAATAAATAAAATGACTAATTTCAGTGTTCTTGCTTATATCTGTATTCGCGGTTATATTCCATTAAGACAAGAAATAGTAATATATAATTATATGTGTGTATGTAATAGACATAATTTGTATGACACACGATTGATACTTGCCATTATTGATTTGAATTTAAAAATGTTCATTACAAGTAAATTTATTCACAGATTTCTGGTAATCCATTTTTATATAGTCATAATTATTGTGCTAAAAATTAGTTGAAACTGGTTTTAATCTTATAAAAGAAATTTGGTCCGAATTTTGCAGTACAGAATTTTTTTTTTTTTTTTTTTTTTTTTTAAGTGGAATTTATTATTCACAATTCCTAATACCTCATGTTTTTATATGTATTGTGTTCTTCATATTCTTTATAGTTCTGGTATATGTATATCCTTGCTTCTCTTAGCATATTAAACATGTATATGTAGTAATAATTCTTGCAGTGAAATAATTTGCATTCAGTGCTAGTTGCAAACTTCTGTATTTTCAGAATAGTAAGTTAATTACAAATTTCATCAGGAAATAAAGTACATTAATATATATTTGAATGTTTTTATATGGCTATTTAAATATTTTGCTAGAAGTGGTTCAGTCTCGTTGAAAAGTTAAGCATATGTTAAATTATTAACTGTTTAGGCTGTTATTGTGTGATGTGCTTTTAATTCAGTGTATTCTTAAAATTAATTTTTTAAATTTGTGTGTGTGTGTGTGTGTGTAAGTTTTGAAATTGCATCGAAATGCATTAATGAAATGCATCTTCGCTAAATGTACCTCTTGCAACAAAAGAAATTAGTGAAGTATAAGAGAACTATAGTCCAAATTTATTTCCAAGGATTTTGAAATGTTAACATGTAATTTGTCAGTAAATGTATTACTATATTGGAAAACTGATCTTTAAATGCTTAGTCTAAATTTCCTGTAAAAGAATTATTTTTCTAATATTGCTTCTCTGATTATAATAAACGTGGATATAAATATATAAGTAATGAAATGTGAACATCAAACGTACATATAGAAACAAAGTGAGTCGGTGTAAAAAGTATTCTTCAAGGGTTTAAAACAATGTTTCCCAACTTTTTGTGCTATGTGGCCCAACTGGCTTAGCATTAGCATTAGTATTTGATGCAAGAAAGCAAGCTTATGCAGCATCAGCCAAAAAAAAAAAAAAAACCCACTTCCACTTCACCCCTCTGTTTGTTCAAAATACCTGTCCAGCTGAGCCTTAAACTTATTTAGACTATCAACCTCAACCACAAGGGATGGAAGTCTGTTCCACCAACCAACCACCCGCTGGCTAAAGGCAAATTTCCACACGTCTATCCTACATCTGTCTTTCCTCAATTTGAATTTATGCCCTCTCAGGTGATTATTCTGACCAAGAGGAAGAATCCCATCAGCATTGAGCATGCTCAAACCATTCAAGGTTTATACACCTCTATCAGATCACCACGCTGGTGCCTAGTCTCAAGACACTGTAATTTGCAAAACGTAAGCCTTTCTTCTTAAGAGCACCCCTTTGTTCCATTCACTAATCTTGTTGCCCTTCTCTGTACTCGTTCCAGCAGCTCTACATCCTTCTTGAAATGAGGCCTCCAGACCTGTATACAGTACTCTAGGTGTGGCCTGACCATTGCCTTATACAAGAGAATAATCACCTCCTTATCCCTGCTAAAAAAATTCCTATATATCATTGACAATACACCACGACCTACTCTTGCAGCCTGTCTGCACTGCTCAGAGAACTTCATATCTGCCTGCACAACCACCCCCATGTCCCTTTCATTCTCTACCACTGTCAGTGTAGTACCACAGAGTTGATACGTTGCTCTGGGGTTGCTGTTTCCCATGTGTAGTACTTTACATTTGTCAATGTTAAACTTCATTTGCCACCTCTCAGCCCATCTGCTCAACCTTTCCAGATCCTGTTGCAGCAGCATAGTGTCAGTAGTGTCCTTGACAACCCTGCCAACCTTTGTATCGTCTGCAAACTTGGACATTAAGCTTGATATACCATCATCAATATCATTTATAAATACAGAAAACAATAATGGAGCCAACACTGAGCCCTGAGGGACTCCACTAATAACATTAGTCCACGATGAGCAGTGTCCATTGATTACCACTCTCTGTGTTCTCCCCCTCAACCACCCCTTTATCCATAGCAGCAATTTGCCTCCAATGTCACACTGCTCCAATTTGTGTAGCAGTCTTCCATGTGCAACAGTATCAAAAGCCTTTTTAAGATCCAAGTATATAATATCAAAGTTATTCCCTGCATCCAGTTCTTTTGTGACTGCATCATAGTATCCAATCAAGTTGGTCAGGCAAGACTTCCCCTTAACAAAACCATGCTGTGTCTGAGCTATAACTGAAGTCTTGTCTAAATGATCCTGCAGTGCTTCTTTAACCAGTGCCTCCATCAATTTTCCTGGAACAGAAGTTAAGCTCACAGGTCTATAATTACTTGTGTCAGCCTTTGATCCTCCTTTGTGAATTGGGGTCACATTTGCACATTTCCAGTCTATGGGTACCTCCCCTGAGTCCAAGGAAGCTCTCATAATTATGGCTAAGGGTTTCCTTACTTCCTTTGCTGCCTCCTTTAATATAACTGGATAGATCCCATCCACCCCGGGTGCCTTTCTTGTGTTTATCTTCAACAGTTTCTCCTCCACTTTACTCCCAGTTATTTCAAGATTCTGTAGCTTACTGCTAGAGTTGAATACACCTCTGGCATTCCCCTTGCTGAATAACTCCTCATGTGTGAATGTCGATGCAAAATATTCATTTAGTTTGTTAGCTACCTGAGCAGGATCATCAACAGTTGACCCATCAATATCAAGTGGACCAATCTGATTCATCTCCTTCCTTCTAGAGTTTACATAAGTAAAGAACTCTTTGCTGTTTTTCTTTGCATCCCTTGCCAAGGATTTCTCGTAATCTGCCTTCGCCTGCCTAACCTCCTTTGTAACTTGGTTGCATATCAACTTGTATCTATCATAGGCTTTTGTGTCATGTGTTAATTTGTAAGTATCCCATGCATTTTTCTTCTCTGCCATATGCCTCATTAGTTCATCTGACATCCATTTTGGCCTAAACCTTGAACAATATTTCTTAGTTGGTATGTAAAGCCTAGTAGCTTCCAAGATAAGTTCTTTGAATGCTTCCCATTTTGAATTTGCTGTAGACAAAGATGGAAAGAACATGTAGAAAAAATGGACGATAATAGATTCCCTAAGTTAGCTTATACATATAGAGCAAAAGGAAAAAGAGACATAGGAAAACCAAAGAAAAGATGGGCAGACCTCTTCGACATCGGAACAGGCGGATCGCCTACTCCACGAAGGATGATAAGATAAGGGTTATGCTGTAAATTAAGAAACACATAAAATCTAAGGAAGTGCATCCAACTGATGTTGGTGGACGATGCAATGGTGAATCTGTTTGGTGTAACACTCAGCACTGGGAAAGGAAAAATGAGAGTAGGAGCATGTTATAGGCCTAATGACTCCGAGGAGTATAATGAACAGTTGTGCAGAGAATTTTAACTTTATATTCTTCTGTTATTTGGTTTAATTTAAATACTGCTCTTTGTAAATTATCTTCACTATCTTGAATAATTACTTGATCATCTGCAAATAACAGTGTATTAATCCTATTCTTTGTATTTAAATATATACCTCTATTAATTTCTTCTTACCATTTACATATATCCTCGATATATGTGTTAAACAGTGTTAGTGACACTACATCCCTGTCTAACTCCTTGATTTATTATACTTGCTTCTCTTAATTTATTACCTGTATATTACTATTTTTGTTCCTTGATATAAACTCTGTATTATTTTTGTAAGATGCTTTGGGTATCCTTTATTACTCAATATGTCCCATAGTTTTCATCTTTACTCATCAGATTGGTCCCACTGTATAGAATTTAAATACTGTCTCAGTCCATCGTAGTCGCCTTTACGGAAGCAATAACCCTTCACTTTACCCCTAATGGTAGTTACCTCTTTGAGTAAATCCCACTTCAGCACACTGTGATCACTGCCACCTAGTGGTTCATTTATCTGCAGATTCTTAATGCATGAAGAATCACTGCTGATAATCAAATCAAGAGTATTACTCCCTTTAGTTGCCTCCCGAACATGCTGATGTAGAAAACAATCATCCAATAAATCCACAAAAGCCCTGCTAGTGCATGAGTAACCAGCCCCCAAATTCCAGTCAATATCTGGGAAATTAAAATCTCCCATTATAAGACTGATTTACTGGCCCACTCTATTTCCCTGTACAGTTCCTTATTATACTCATCAGAATCATTAGGCCTATAGCACACTCCTACTCTCAATTTTGATCTCCCAATGCTTATGTCACACCAAACTGACTCAACACTGCACTGTCCAGCGATGTCGACTGGCTTCACTTCCTTGGTTTTTATGTGTTTCTTAACTAATAGCATAACCCCTCCCCCCTTCCTATCCTGTCTATCCTTTCTGTAGACGTTGTACTCCCCAAATTGCAGTTCTGCATCCCTTATATCTGTGTGACACCACGTCTCTGATATCCCAACAATATCTGCCTTTAATGTTTTGAGCAATACCTCAAATTCATCAAATTTATTTACTAAACTCCTAGCATTGGTGTACACACAAGTATACCTGCACCTGTTTCTATTCTTAGCTACCCTAACACAACCCATGTGTTTACTTGTACCGCAATGGCTCCCAGCAGTCTCTGAAATACCATGCATCTTGTTTTTCAAGGTTCTGCTCATTCTAATAGAAGCAGTGCAAGAATCTCTTTCACCTCTGCCAGTGGCTACTGTCAATCTATTGGTCTTTGTCTCCCCCCAAGCTAGCAGTTTTCCGACCCACCTAACACTGCCTCGATAGCTTCAGCAAATATTCTTGCACCCTTTCTATTTAAGTGTATCCCAACCCTGTAGAAGCAATCTCTCCTGTTAACAAGTACAGTCCAGGCTGAAAAAAAATTCTACCCCTTGAGCCTTGCACAATCTTTCCAGGGCCGAATTGATCGACAAGGCTCTCATCATATACTCCCTCCTATCGTGTCTGGGCAGAATTGCAGACACTTTCAAATTCAACCCTAATTCTCGGCTTTTGTTCAGCAGTGATCTGTACTTGTTAAGTAATTCTGCCGGTCTCCTACTCTTAATATTATTAGTGCCAACGTGTACAACTATATCACCTTTTGTGCCCTTAAAAGATGATATTCGCTCTACAACGTCATCAACCTTTGCCCCTGGCAGATATACCCTGGTCCTGTTCCACCTATCTTTTTTACAAAGCATGTTCCCCGTTTCCCTGACAATAGAGTCACCAACAACTACTAGTTCCTTCGGGACCAGTGCATTCTGCCTTGGGGGTTGCCTCTGTGTCACGCGATGCCCAAGTGCAAGCTCTGGCGTTGATGTGGGCAGCTGAGAGCTTGATGGGCCCCTCAATTTAGTTTCTTCGAGGACATCCACCCTGTCCTTCAAGCTCTCATATAGGCCCACAAGAACGCCGAGATGTTGCCTGATATCGATACACTCCTTGCATCGCGCACACACAAAGACATCCCCCATGGCAGTATCATGTTCCGTACCCGATTGCTCTGCAAACATCAAGCAAACAGTGCATTTTATAAGGCTGTGAGTCAGAGGACAACTGCTCCCCTCAGTTCTGCTCTGAGCCACAGCACTTCCATTAGCTTGAGCCTTTTGCTTTGCTGCTCTGGTCTGAGTCATGATTCTATTAATTTATTAATTAATTATAATTATGTTAAATATAATTAATTATATTATGTTTGTAATCTAAGTCGTTATATGTATTTATTTAAACGTACAATTTAACTGCTAACGAAGTTCAACTAACGCTATCTAGTACGGTATATAACTATCGTATCACAATGGCGGGAAATTTACGAACGGTAGCGGAGTTGAAACAGGTGGAAACCCTTACCGATACTTTTATGCAATTACAAGGCCGAGTAAAGAATAAATACACCAAATTAATCAGAAAATCACAAAATAATGTTATACTACTAAATTTAAATCAAAAGTTTTAGAAAAACAATTTCAAATCAATAAATAAGAAAAATCCACTTAGCGGCTTTGAACACGACCGTCTTTAGTAGCCTCGTCAGCAGACATCTTTTGGCTTGACATGTCGTGGCCTAGTGGGGATCATAGCTGAGCAGTTTTTTTTTTTTTTTGAAACCAAAGAAATATCAATAACAACCCCAACTTAGTTCAGTTTAAAGTATTTAATGGAACAGTGTTTCTCATTTGAACAATTTTTATGTGAAAACAAAACATTGCAGGCCTCTGCCGAATGAAAAATAAAAATACTAAAACCAGTTTAAGCCGAAGCTACTTTAATGAGAGATTTTCTGCACCAGTTTCCCAATCCTAGGTTCTGTTGCAGAAAGTGCACATCTAAGTTCTGTCTCACATTCAAGGTGGTTCCAAGCCTTTGTCTTAGCTGCACCAATGTTGAGAAGCCTGATTCACAAAGATAAGTCGTTGCAAAGGGCAGGAGCTTCCGAAGGCATTCCCTTTGTAATGTTGAGGTAGCTTCCCATAATTTTTTGCCAAATCTCATAGATAGAGGAAGCTTCAAAGACATCTCTGCATCCAGAATCATTTTGAAGTTTAAGCAGTTAATCTTGCAGGTCATTCTGGACATCACCGACTTTAACAAGAAAAGGATTCCTCATGAGTTCCATTCCTCTCCCATTTTCTGGAAAGTACTGCAGAAATTCTTCTCAAAGACAGCTGAGGTGTGCCACAACATCCTTTGCAATGCTAGGATCCAGTGGATCATTAAGTGACTGCTGAAAGAGATTCGAACCTGGCAAAGTTCCCTTCCTCAGCCTTTCATTTCCAGTTTTCAAGCTTCTGTATGAAAGTTATTCCCTTAAATGAAAGTTGTTCTCTTTCCCTTGCAGCTTTAGATTCAGTCTATTTAGTTGATCAAAAATATCCATAAAGTATGTGCAGCAAAAGACCCACAGCTATTCATGGAAGGAAGCTTCAAGTTTGTGCTTTTCTTGCATCTTTAGGAAACTGCAATTCTTCCCAGAGTTCAAGCACTTGTGCCACAACATTGCCTTTTAATAGCCAATTCACCTTGTTGTAGTAGAGCAGGTTCTTAATGCTCTGAATATATTTCTGTGCACAATTGCTTGAACAGTCAGTGATTCAAAACACTGCTTTTCATGTAGTTCACAATTTTTATGATTTGTTCAAGACATCCTGAAGATGAGATGGAACGGCTTTTGAAGCACAAGCTTGCCGACGAATCACAATGAATGCCAATGATGCCTGGAGATCAATCTCGAACAAGCATTTGGAAGCCACTTTTTCTCCTAGCATAGCTGGGGTGCCATCAGTGCACACTCCGCATAGATTGTGCCAGTTCAGTCCTCTTAGTCAAAGAACTCTGATACTATTTCCATCTCATCCACAGCTCTGGTATTTCTTTCGAGAGAACAGCAGAATAAGAATTCTTCCTTGATGTAATCACCCTTCACATGCCGAAGACAAGAAGCTGGGAACAGGATGAAACATCTGTGGATTCATCCAACTGAATTGAGAACAATCCAGATTCATTATCTTTGATTTCAGCAGTCACCTATTCTTTTATGTTGCTAGACAAGTCAGCAATCCTCCTTTAAACCCTATTATTTGATATTGAAATTTAGTCAAACTTTTTTTTCAGCTTCTTCTCCAAGAAGAATACAAGCCATCTTCAGAGCATGTGGCTTGATCAGTCTCTCCGACTGTTTTTCTTCTGTTGCGCAACGAGAAAGCTGACGGCATAAGAAGCCTCCATAAGATGCTTGTCTTGCTGAAATAATGCTCTGCTTTAATCCAAGTGCTGGTACTTCACGTTCTCTTCCATTTGCTCAAAGTAGTCCCCATCCTTATGTTTACGTTGTGGACTGGTCTTCAACTTCGATGGGTGCAAAGAGTGATGTCCGAGAAATTTCTGGCACAGGTCGCATTGTCCCTTTAATTTTCCATGATCACGGAAAGATGTGAATCCAGACTTTATGGATTACTCATCACATCCTTGTTTTGTCATCTCAGAAGGGTTTCTGGAGTAAAACTTTGAAATACCTAGGTAACAGCAAATAAAACAATGTTAAAAAAAAACACAAAAAAAATGCAGGAAATATAAAAAATGGGCATATGATCATAGCCATTAGATTGGATTTCAGATCCAGCAGTAGTTTGCGTACCATGGCCCCTACATTTTTTATCAACATGCAATGAATCAATGCTACTTGAGGGACCATCCCCATTTGTATCTTTTCACCATATTATACCATATACAGTATATGTGTATATAACATACATAGGCACTCCCTGGCTTACATAATATTCAACTTACGGAAATTCAACTTTACATAAGTTTTTGCCAGCCTGTGAAAACTTAAAAAAATCATCGAAATGCATTTTGCATTCCGTAGAAATAAACGGAGGTATTGTGGAAATATCATAATGTTGAATCCAATAGCACATTGTTTTTTTTTTTTTTTTTTTTCTTTTTTGATACACACAGTTTTTTGGTAATCCATTCCAAGACCTTAGAAGTTGAAATTTTTGCTATATAACTGAGCTATTTATCTCTCTAAAAGGTCATTTTTAGAATGGAAATTGCACTACACTTTCATCATTATCATATATTCCATTATAAGAATCAATTTTGAATGCCTTTGTGATATTTTTCTAAAACATTTCTGGAAGTCACTACCACAAAACAATAAAAAGAATTTGCACTTTCTGGTTTATTTGGCTTTTCTGTTGGTGCAATCTATTATAAATGGGTAGTAAACTCTATCTTATTGCATTTGCAATAATACCGATAACTGGAATTCTGTGGGTTTTTACGTTACGGTATTATGGTGAAATGAGTTCCCCTTCACTGAAATCTTCAATCATATAAAAAACAAATTTTCGGAATCTTCTCTTCATTCCTATTTACTTATTAAAATGGTGAAGGGAAAGGAACAAACGGGAAGTGCAAGTGTTGGCAGTGCTAGGAAACAAAACAAAATTGATTAATTAAGAAGTATGAAGCAGGACGAAGTTTGTCATCTATTGCACGGAATTAGGTCTTGCTGCTTCAACAGTGAGTACTATTTAAGGGACAGTGCGCATATAAATGAACATATTAAAGGATCAATGCATTTAAGATATTGCTGAATGCAATATCTTAAATTTTGTGATCAACAGTGATCACAAAACAGCATTCAGGTGATATATCGAAGATGGAAAAGCTATTAATAATATGGATGGGAAATCAGATTCAGAAGCAAGTGCCCCTGAGTCCAATGGCCATTCAAGCAAAAGCAAGAAGTATTTATGAAGATATTAAGGATAAGTATGGTGAACCCCTAATCAAGTTCGCGGCAAGCTGGTTTTATATGTTCGAGCATCGCGTTGGTTTGCAAAACATTAAAGTATGCAGTGAAGTTGCTAATGCCGATTCTGCAGCTGCAGAGAAATTTTGTGATGTTTAAAATATTGACCTGTAATTGATCAGTAATTATTGTGGTTGCTTGCTATGAGGAGATTATTCTGTTAAGAGCGTAAAATTTGCGGTAACTTTTTCAGCTCTGGAATATTCACTGTTACCTAGCACTATCTTGCTTTAAAAATGGATTGTCTTCTAATTTTAAAATTGAAAGTTTGGGGGGGGGACTATTTTTGATTGAATGAAATGTTTAAAATACAAACTACAATGGTATGCAGTTATGCTAAACATACAGCATTTTATGAAATGTGAGGAAATAATTATTTGGACACTGAATAGCTTAAAAGAATAATGCGTATAATTATTTTAGCACACGTATGTTACAGTAATACTTACATATTACACATACTACATTTTCTTTAGTACAGTTTTATTATCAAATTATACCATTTAGACATGGATGTTTTAGAGGTGACATAGAATTGACAATTATGTAGGAACATAGCAAAATACATGCTTGTGAGTAAATATAATTTTTTAAGTGCAGAGGGTGTATGAAGGAAACTCATCGTTACAGACATTTTTCACTAATAATTTAGTTGTTCCAAATGATTGTCTTTCTTGAATAAAGAGTTGTCAGTAATTATCTTGATTTTCAGATTTCTAATTTAAAATTTTGCCAATTGTTGAAAAAAGTCATTTTAAGTGTTGTGCTTTTTAGATGTTCTTAGCACTGAAAACAGCATCTTATTTTTTCAGATTTTTTGTTATTGGGTTCATTTATGTGACTTCTAGCAGCAACTGTTTTTATGTATTTTTATAAAAATTTTGCTTGTACAGTAATACCCCGAAGTTACGTGATAGGTGGGTCCAACGAAAATCGCTTAAGTCGAATTCGTGTAAGTCGGGGTACAACTTTGCATATAAATACATATAAATTTTGTTTAATTGGGACCAAGGACTAACAAAAACGCTAGTTTAGAAGAAAAATATTTAATAAAATTGCAGTTCTTTATACATATTAATACAAAATATGTATTAAAAAAAATAAATGAGTTACGTAAAAAAGCTATTTCGATGTCGATGGCTTCATAAAATGTAACAAATTCGTCTGAAGACACAGCGCCTTTTTTTTCACGCAGGATTTCTTCGTAGCAAGCTAATATTTTTTTTATTCCTTGCTTTGTAGCTATAACGCGTTCTTCGTTAGAGTCTATGTTTTCTAAAATTTTTAAGCCCTTTTCAATTGAGCTGAGACCTGTCAAGCTTGCAATTGTCATGTGCTTTTCTGGTGGAACTGGGTCTGAAGTGTTCGGATACTTCAGTGACGTTTTGCTCACGCATCTCTATGAGCTCATTCATTGTCAGCTCCTGACTATGAATCCAACAGCTCGTTGACATCATCACCATTGACTTCCAGATCTAATTGCCTGGCAAGATTAACAACTTCTATCACATGAGCAACATGATCAGTTTCTGGCGTTGTTTTCGTCTCGTTTTTGAAAAAAAAAATAGACAAAGTTTCTTCCAGACACCATTCAATGTTTTTTTGTGAATTTCATCCCAAGATTCTTCAATGATTCTTACGGCATCTAAACATTGAATTGTTTCCAAAAGTCTTTAACAAATATCTCACTATTTTGTCTCATAGCTTCATTCAGACGTGCAAACGAACGCTTCGTGTAGTAAGCCTTGAATGTTTTGATGACTCCCTGGTCCATCGGTTGAAGCAAGCTGGTTGTGTTTGGAGGCAAAAACACAACTTTCACACGTGGGTCAAAATTAATTAGGGTGGTAGGAGGGTGACCGGGTGCATTATCAATAAGAAGCATCACTTTAAATGGAATCTGTTTAGACTTGCAATAACGTTCGACTTCGGGTATGAAGTGGTGACCAAACCAGTCTTCAAAAACGGAAGCTGTCACCCAAGCTTTATGATCTGACTTTCAAATCATTGGTAAGCTAATTTTAGATATACACCAAACGAAAAAATCAAGAACCGCATAACTCCGAGTTTGCGTAAGTCAGCGTATTACTGTATATCCTTTATTTGCATTTAATAAAATATTTTAAAAATTAATTCATTCTCTATGCAGATTTTCTTTTTTGCCTTCAAATGAGTAATTTAATTTTAGCCCATTGGTAGATGGTTTTGAAACTTACTGCAGCATAGGAGTTGTTTTGATCTTATTCAGTGATTTCTGAGATTTTCATAGAGAAGTCAAAGAGAAAAAAACTCTGAAAACCTTTGAGTTATAGCTGCATGGATAGGGATTCAAGAGTGCAAAAAAAAAAAAAAAATCCTTTGTTTCCATCGGTTGTTGAGACCTGAAAATAAAATTATCTGATTCTTAAAGTTTTTCTTGACCAAAGTTCCACCTGTTCTTGAAAGACTGAAAAATTAAACCTGTGTGTGTGCTTGAAGTCTTATCAAGTTTATCTGCAATGATTGTTATTTTTTTTTAAACCTGTATACTTTTGTGTAAAATATTTCGCAAAGTAAAATTTAAAATTAAGCAGTTGTTAAAAAGGTTATTACCTGTTCTTGAAAAGCTGAAAAATTAAACCTGTGTGCTTTTGAAGTCTTGTCAGGTTTATCTGTAATGATTGTTATTTTCTCAAAAACTAATTTGTGAATATCGATAACTAGACAATTCGATTTTATTCTGGTTATATTGTTCTTCTTTGGAATTAAAATAGATATTTTCCCCTTGAAAAATCTATATGGAATTTTTTTTTTTTTCTGTCGTCAACAGTTTATTTGACACATATCTTTATCCACAGTAATTGTTTAGGAATCGCAAGGACATAAAATTTCAAAAGCAAAGTTAATTTTACTCAGATTCAGCCCTTTTAGCATTGACCTGATGGGAATTTGCAAAATACACTCGAAATTCCATATTCTCAACCCTAAACACACAAAAATTACATGCTGAATTATTCTGCTTAATGGCTAGATTTTAGTCCTTTTTCAGTTGATTGAATGTGGATGAGTTTACTTACATATTAACAGCAAAACACAAATTCAATCTTCCCGGAGATACTGTTGCCTGCATTCGAAAACTTCAGCCAATGAGTTGTACGAATCACCTTTGATTCCACCCCTTTTGATTCCAACTGAGTTGAAAAGAGCATAGCAATGTTCCAAGATTTCTGTCCTATTCTCATAGTTGAGTGGAAATGAATTCGAGTGTAACGAAAATAGTTGTTTACACTTTTTCCAGAAAGAACAGATTTTCATTTTAACAGAACACAAATTTACATTGTCACAAGATAATTGCAGTTAGCAGAGAAGAAATTTTTTTCGAAACAAGCCGTTTACATAATGAAACGATATAATGCTTCTTTTTTCTTGTTAATTTTCACCGGTTATTTTTGAATATCATCAAATTTCGTCACAAAACATGGCTGACTGCCACTAACTCCAGTTAACTCGGCTGATCATTTCCACTCAGAAAGGGAAGTACCGAACATTGCTTTTGGGAGTACCAATCCATTTGGGGGTAGGGACATTTCCTATTTGAAGTGAACATAAAAACTCATTTTATGTTCAAGACATAAATATGATTTCTGATAGATCCAAATTGGGAAAGATTTTAAAAGTGCAAAGCCTGTGTGTGAGAGAGACTAAATATTTTGTCTGACTCCACTATCTGGAAACGATTTCTGATTGGCTTAAAATATAACCTGATATTTATTTCCCTTAAATGAAATTTATATTTTTTCCCATTGTCTGTAGCTACCTTTTTGAAAATCTAAAATTAAACACTTAGCTTTGTTCTTGTTATTCCCGCGGGGAAAACAGATAAGCGTCGGGTTTATTGTGACGCAATTATATTTTTTTCATCAATTTATTTTGAAAAGGCTAGTTTTGAAACCACATAAAGCATTCACAAATGGATATTTGCAGCAAAAGTCAAAGCTATAATTTCTGCCTTATAACTGCACAGCATTAACACCAACATGTAAAAACAAAATATACCTCTTCTTTTGGAATTTAATGGATATAATTTTTTTCTTTGAAATTAAAGATTTTCACACAAGGAAAAAACTAGAGAATTTTTTTTTTCATTCATGTCATGTTTTTGAAAATCCATATTGCTGTCTGTATTTTCAAAGACCGAATTAAAACTAGCACATTCTCACCGGAAAAAAGTACAGCACAGCAAGTGTGTTTATTTTCAAATGTACATTATCATCTACTCTCCTTTTACACAATACAGAACTTCGATACAGAAAACGAATTGGTGTTCCAAACAATATTCAAACTCGAATTTTAAGTGTATAATCTGTTTTGAGGCACAAAAAAGACAAAAGTAATGACATTTACACCTTAATGCCACACAAATTGGCCAAAAATATAGAGAAATATGCCCTTTTTAAACCCTATATATCATTCGCACATTCCTGGAACTAGTTCCCGAAGCTGTGACTTTGGACGTTTTATGTTCAAAATGTGAATACAATTTCTGATGGATCCAAATTGGGAAAAGGTTTTAAAAGTACATTGTGTGAGTGTGACTAAAAACCTTTTAATGACTGATTCCACTGTATCTGCAACGCACAAGCGTGTCTCTCTTTCACAATCTCGATCGACAATGGTTAAAAATTTCAAAAATAGATTTTAGTCCTTTTTCTGTTGATTGAATGTAAATGAGTTTACTTACATATTATTAGCAGAAAGCAAATTCAATCTGTCTGGAGATGCACTTTTGCCTACGTTCGAAAACTTCAGCTGATGAATTGTACGAATCTGTCTTTTTGACTCAAACTGAGTTGAAAAGAACAGCAACGTTCCAAGGTTTATGTCCTATTCTCATTGTTGAGTGGAAATGAACTCAAGTGTAATAATAGTGGTTGTTTACACTTTTTTCCAGAAAGAACCAATTCATATTCATTTTAACAGAATATGAATTTACATCTGCACAAGAGAACTGCAGTTAGCAGAGTAGAAAACAAGACCAATCACGTTACATTTTTTCAGAACACAGGCTATTTCCAAAGTTTTAGGAATGAAATTAGACCATTAAATTCTTTCTGCAAGTATTAAAATTCGAACAATTCAAGTTTGAAAGTTCTTATCCTTAAAAAAGAGAATTTCCAAAGTTTTAAGAATGAAATTGTTCAAACAGGCCAATCACGTTGCTTTTTTTTTTTTTTTTCCCCAGAACAACAGCTTTGCACATCTGATAGTGACGGGTCTGTTTCGTAATTAAACTTCCTGTTTGGCAGTTAAGTTCAAAGACTAGCTAGTCACCATTGAAAATCTACTTAGACTTAAAACGATATTGACGTTTAACTGTGGGTGCAGGTAAGCACCCTGTTGACACTCCTGTTTGAATTCAAATGCAGTTGAGAACCATATAAGATGTTATTTCAATAGCTAAGAAAAGTAATTTTATCAACATGCACTTTCCATCTGTTTGGTTGTATTTGAAACCTGAAAAAAAAAAAAAAAAACCAATCCAAGTTGGTAGGGAAAAAAATGTCTAGGAATAAAGTACATATCACAAGTCAACTTCTTGGAGCCTGTGAAATCAGCGGTGGCTCACAACATAATTACTGCAAAATAAACTTCTCAGAAGACAGGGATGGCCCTCCCCCTACAGCATAACTATCACCAAAATAGACCTTCCTATTAAGACCCACAATGCATTGCCACAACATTAAAATTATTCAGCCGACCGGGCTAGCCGAGTTAGTAAAGTACCTGCCCGGCAACCCAAAGGTCGCGGGTTCGATTCCCGCCTCGGGCTTGGATCAAAGTACTGCAAAAAACCTTGGGAGGTGCAATATGGCCACAGAAGCCGATGCGCCAACAACTACCAAATCAAAAAAAAAAAAAAAATATTCACGGAAATTCACTGAAGTCACAGCGGATACATTCAAAGACATCTAACCCAAAGCTAATGGGGGAACCCGCACAGTTGCAAGGAAACTTCACCACTAGTCATGCTCAACGATCCCAGTTTGTGCTCCAACCCCCAAAATAAAAAAAAAAAAAAATGTGAAAATAAAATTCTAAAATTTCAACACCATCTACTGACAGGAAAACAAATGGTCAAGTCAATGTGTACCGAGAAGCAATCAGTTCAAAAGGTATCCCAATACTACTGATACCTGAAAGTTTACTGTGGCAGCATACAGATACGTGTCGGTTTGAAAGCAAGCATTAAACAGCATGTAGCCAACATCCTCAATGAGATGCTATACAGAACTGTCACACACACACACACCTGTTTTAAGAATGTCAGCTCACATGAACAGAAAAATATCTGTAGATTAAGTTCTGATAAAATCTAATCTTAAGTATTCCATCTTATGTTTAGAGTGCCAATTTCTATTCTAGTGGCAGAAATTTGAACTAATGTTTTTTCTTCTACAAATCACTTCCACATACCCACCAATTTTCCCAGCACTATCTCTAACTTTTTTGATACTAGGGTCTCCTGAATAGGGAAACTTATTTTATAACCACCCAGTACATAGATGAGGAACTACCTAAATTGAACTCCAAAAGCTCTGAAGCATATCTATTTGCCAACATAGAAGTCCATAAACCAGGTTTCCTAGACAGAACAATGATTAGTGGTTATTGTTATTTGTTTTTTAGGAGCATTAGCAACTAAGGCCATATTGCTCCGGGGATATGCGGTGGTCATTCCCTGACCTTTCTGCATCCTCCGTATTTGGTGGGCACGGGCTCGAACCCCGGTCTAATCAAGAAGCGTGTGCTACGCACTGCTGCTTCTGCCCACCTGGCTACGGAGGCACCATGATTAGTGGTAGACTTCATTCAAGACAAAAGACTACTGAATGGCTTGTACATCTCCTCTTCCAAGTAAACCCTAAGGAACCAGCACACCTTGAACAGTCAAGATTTAATCACCAGACTAAAAAATATGCAAATTAATACAAACAACATCCTGATATATTTCAGTGTTGACTCATGTAAACATGTGTCAACACTGAAACATGTCCCCTTGAATTTCTAGAGGGCCACATCTACCTTCTTTTCTTTGGTCCTTAGCTGGCAGCTGGGGGAGGCGGTTGGCCACGCAACCAGTATGCTGCTGTAGGTGCCGCAGGGTTTCGGACTTGCTCTGTGATGTTCTTCCATACCTTACGATCCATGGCGTCAGTTCTGGCCTGGTTAAGGTCGAGACGTCGGCTCTTCAAGTCATTTTCCACTTGCTTGGCCCACGTTTTCCTAGGCGCCGTCCGTTGGATGCTCCATTGGGTGGGTCGTTGGCTCCAAAGGAGTGTGGATGGTATTCTGTTCGTGCCCATTCTACATACGTGGCCAAACCATCTAAGCCTTCGCTTCTGGATTTGGTCGGCAATGGTTGGTTGCTGTTGGCATCTGGCGCGGATGGTATCATTAGTGATGCGGTCGCGAAGAGAGATGCCTAAGATCTGCCGCAGGCATAGCATTTGGAATACCTCAAGTTTGTTCAAATCTAACTTGAGACAAATCCATGTTTCCGATCCGTAAAGAAGAATGGGCAGGATCAAAGTCCGGAAGAGTCGGATTTTAGTCTTTGTGGAAATGTTGGTCCTCTTCTACAGACACCATTTGAGCGAGGCGAACGCAGTGGCCGCCTGTCCAATTCTGCTGTGGATTTCCATGGTGGATGCAACTTTCTTCTCCTGGACCAGCGACCCAAGATATTTAAAGTCCTGCACTTGCTCGATCTGGACGTCTTCGAGATAGATGGTGGCTTGCGACCCATCTGTTGTCAGGGCCTTTGTCTTACCAGCATTGATCTTCAAACCGTATGGCCGGCAATGTCGTAGAGGATGTCTGTGGCTTCAGCGTCATTACCGGCAAGGATAGCACTATCATCAGCAAACATCAGGTCAGTCACATATATTAAGAGCTCATTGGTCTGTCAGTGGTAGAAGCCTATTTCTTTTTCAACAAATCCTACTCTCAAACCTAAGGCTTAAGTAGGGTGATGGCCTATCCTCACTCATGGCAGAAATATTTATGACCCCCACTTAGAAAACAAATTTATAGAAAAACAGCTCAAACCTATATTGCATAGATATATGGATAATAGTGCTGTTGGCAGAAGAATTGAATAAATTTTATAATGCTCTCAACAGCTACTAGAACATAAAATTCAAAATTGAAACCAAAAATAAGGACAGCCTTTACTGGAAAATTCACTGAAATTCAAATTGAAGTCTACAAGAAACCTGAATTGTACGTAAATTGTGTTATTTTCTACTCTACAAAAATTGGAATACTGAAATCATTTACAGTATTTTAAGACAATGAAATATGTTGTCATTGCATCTTTCAAAGGATCATCTTCCATTATACTTAGTAAAACATGCAACAAACCATCCTAGAGGACTGATTTATAAAATAGCTTGTAATTATGGAGGTACCAATGTAGGGGAATCTTATAGATGTCCCAGGTCCAGAACAAATCCAGATGTTGAATGTCCAAGAATGAAGCTCCCATGCCCACTGCAGGCGGAGTTGTCGATGGTCAGTCACCATTGTGTTAGGGTAGGCACTACTCTGGTTTCTCCCATGTATGCTGTGAAGAAAATACAGTTCTACTGTAAATGCCAGAAAAGTGTGTAGGGTTCTGTTGTGTTCCGGTATTTGACTGCAGTCCCCTAGAGATATCTCTAGGCCATCCCCTTTGTGGATAATGTCTTCATGTGTACATGAATGATTGGTAGGGTTTGGTTTGGTAAGAGGGTTGGCCCTGTTATATAAGATTTAAAATTCTGACTTCTGCCATCCTAATTACATATTTCTACCGATAGATGTAACATGGGAGAAAAAGGCTTAAATATTTTTAACATAGCTGACCTTTGTATTAATGTGTGTTTTCAAAAGTGATGGTCAATAATTTAAAGGTGAACTGTATAGACTACAATATGCAAAAAAGCCTAGTAAACGTGGGTCCTTAAGTGAATCGTTTTTGAGATATTGCACATTTCTAGTTGTGATCCACCACTGACAAAGTGAACTGTAGAGTTGGGATCGACCACTGACTTGTTTGTTTAGGTTAGGTTATGCTCATTCTCTCCCTTTCCACTCTCTCAATGCTGTGAGATGTAGCAGGCATACTGGTATTTGTCAAAGGATAGTCAACATGAAAAGAGGTTACAGTGACTAAGAGTATGCGAACATGCACTTAATATATGGTAAAGCCAATGGCAGTGCACTCGAGGCTGCACGTTTGTACCAAGAAATATTTCCCCACCGAAGGCAGCCTAACAGGCACACATTCATCAAGGTACATCAACGCCTTAGAGAAGAGCCTACCTGCTCGTACTCCATGTGCTTCACACGTGGAATACGAGCAGGTAGGCCCAGAAGCATAACACCTGATGTTGAGGAAAGGGTGTTAGAGAGAATACATGTATATGTATAGGGCGGCACCTAGAACGTCTGTTCAACTCCGCCTCGTGTATCTGTGAAGAACAGTGTCACTACAAAGGGGCCAGATATGTGTGTGACGTAGGTTTGTATTATGTGTGTGTTCTGTTGTGTCTGGCTGCTTGGCTACCCAGAATCATCTGTCTAGGTGACTGATGCTTCTGGGTATTCCTCCACACTACGGAAAGATGGGCCAGGATCCCTTGGGGGCCCATTCCAGAGGAAAAGAAAGGAGCAAGAGGGAAGAAGAAAAAAAACCCAACCCCTGAAAAAATAAAATAAATAAACATAATAATAAAAAAAAAACTGCAAAAAAAATAAAACCAACACATTGGTTGGTTTTATTTTTTTGGTTGGTTGGGATAAAAAAAAACATAATAAAATTTAAAAATTATATAATAATAAAAATGGATTGGTACTGGTAAAAAAAACTGCTGGTTGACAAAAATGAAAAAAAAAGGGAAAAGTAGTCTTGAATAAGTACTCTTGTATACAGGATAATTCAGATGTGGAATTGGTGCCCTTTAGGATCAGTGCAATGACAAGTCTTACGTACATGAGCCATAGAAGAAAATATATCAAATTGTGATGCGATTGTGCTTAATTCATTAGTACCCAGCACTGAACAAATTTCTTAGTGTTCCCTGAAAGTACATGTTTTGTCATCCACGATAGCAGAGAAGCAAACTATTGTCCCACTTACACAGGTGTATTTGGTGGATTGTTTTAGTGCGCTACTTCAGTGTTGATTCTCTTTCTGCAAGCAAACACCTTGGAGGAAAAGTTCTGAAGATCTGAGAGATGGTTCTTATTCTGCAGAAGCAACTCCTCCCACCCTGGAGAGAGAGCTGGAACGTCAGGTCGGAGCTTCACCCTAAGATCCTCGTAGATTCCATAGTTCAAGAACAGGTGACTCCAATCTTCTGTATTCCTGCAGCTGCAGAGATCGGTGTGATGCAAGCTAAACTGAAAGAGTTTTTGGTTGAGAGAGCCATGTCCAGTTACCAGAAAGAAAGTTTCCATAGTTAGGGAGCACCAGGTTTTAACCGATTTAGAGAGTAAGAAGGTCATAACAGGCAGGAATTTTCTTGTGGCCACTGCAAGCGAGGTAGTGTCCCATCTGGTCTGCCAGATGCTAATTAGCTCGTTAAAGCATCTGGATTTCTCTTTTTAGGATCTTCATTTAAATTTAGCTGGATACCAAGTAATTCTGAAGGTGTTTGTCTTTTGGGTCGAAAGCAGAGGATACGATAGATGACAAATAGATCCAACGGAAAGGACCCCGCAATAACTTGCACTGCAGTGGTGGAAACTGTTCTACAGACTCTGAGAATAGAGAGGAGCATGCTCTGATGGATGGAATTCAGTTTTAACCTCATTTTGGAATTGGTGGCCCAATGAAACCAAGCTCCTGCCACATAGGTGACTATGGGCAGGAAAACAGCATTATAGTAGAGAAAGAATGACTTCCTGTAGAGACTCCACTCCCCTCTGGAAATTCTAATACAGTAATTGATCCTGTGAATATTTTGATTTTAGTACTTATGTGAATCAGATGAGGATAGAAGGAAAGCGTTTTGCCTCAGTGACTACAGGAAGCCGCTTGCCAAACATTTTGACTTCGGGAGGTTGCCTGAGATCCAATTTGAATTTAAAAAGCATCATTTTTGTTTTCACTGAGTTCATTTTAAATTTTTAGCCAATGACCAGGTGGAAAGATCAGTTAAAATTCGGTTTGCATTCACCGCACAAGAACTACCTGGGACCACAATTGTCAGGTCATCAGCAAAAGCAAAAATTTTACAATTCTGGAGAGAGTGGCCCAGCAAGTCTTGAAGCATAATGTTCCAGATAAGGGGCCCCAGGACTGAACCTTGGGGCATCCTCGAAAGACCTTCCTAGAGACTTGGAGAAATTTTGACTTGACATTATTGAGCGGTCAGAGAAATAGCTTTGAAATAATTTGTACATATGAAAGGAGCATCTGGCAGACCAGAGATGTTCAAGAGATGCTGCCCCACCAGACAGTGTCGAAGGCGCCCTCGAAGTCGTTCATAATAGCTAGTTCAAATTTGGATTTAGAATTTTCAATGTTCCAGACAAAGTCAGACAAGGCCTTCTCACAAGAATGAACTGGGGTGAAGCCGTATTAACAGGCAGAAAAGAGATCTTGTTGAAACAGAGCTGTTAGTCGAAGAGCCATAAGCCACTCCAAGACCTTTCCAAGATTAGCAATCAGTGCAATTGGTCTGTAGGATTTGAGGCAGGCTTATCTAGATATTTGATAATATGGAGCAAAGGAACCTTCGAAACAGAGGGAAAGATGCCTTCCATGAGACATTTATTGAAGAGCAAGAGCAAGTAGAGAGGTCTTAATTTTAACAGCCGGAGAATGAACACACATTCAATCATATCCATTCCTGGACACTTCTTCACGTTGATCTTCTTGACCACCGAGGTAAGTTCCTCTAAAGTAAATAGCTCGGTACGTTCTTCAGTGGTTCTTCACTTGTTATTTGCCTTTCGAATTGCCACATGCTCTGGAGAATCTTCAGAAGGGTTACCGATAGGAAATAAGTCATAGAGTCTATCCAGCCAGAGGTTTCATGAGTCTCAGTGATAACAGTGCCAAGAACATCAGAGGTAAATGTTCTCTCCCAAGCTATCTTGTACATGAGGCCCCATGGGTTTTTGCTGTTGGATTCTTTTACAAAGACGGTCCAGGTTTCTCTTTTTCTCGTTGCAATTGCTTTACTAAAGGCATTCATTTTGGCAATGCAGTCATTATATAATCGCATAACGTCGTCAGCAGGCCAGTTGCGGTGTCGCTGATATAACCGTCAAACGCCATGAACTGATTTGCGAAGAGTAGTAAGGTCCTGGGACCACCAGGAGCGGACTTTAGAGCAGATGGTCTTCTTCTTTGTTCATATAATAGAGACTTTAATAAGAGACTATTGAATAAATTCACCTCCAACAAACCCTCCAACTTGAATTCACTTCTAACAAACCCTTTCCATCCAATCCTCCAGACAGCTTCAGCTGTCTGGAGGATTTGATGGAAAGTCATTAGTGATAGAGGCATCAAAAGAGTCCCAGTCAACAGATTTTGTGCAGAACCGGACGAAGTCTGGTGTTCTAGGTGAATTGCAGTTGGTACGTGCATCGACAGAGATGTGGCACACAATGGCTCTGTGATCGCCGAGTGTCCAATCTGGGATTGTCACGCAGTCACCGATTCGTGAATTTAAGTTACTGGTGGTGAGTGTAACGTCAATGTTTGACTCACCAGTTGAGCTGCAATAGGTGGAGAGTTGGCCTGGTCGATTCTGGACTGCAAGATTGTGACTTAAAATAAAGTCCTCAAGAAGAAGACCTCGGACATCAGAAAGAGCACTGAATCAAAAATGGGACTTTGCATTGACATCCGAGGTAATGAGGATATTCCTAGAGGCAATGAAGTTAAGCGCGAACCCCAGGTAATTTAATGAGTCGTTGAAGTCTACAAAAGGGGGACAGCAGATTGACAGAAGAGAGGAGATAGGAGTGAGATGAGAAAGTGATTTGCACACGAGTCGCCAGTTTGTTGCAGAGACCATGGACAACAACAACATGTAAATTTCTGTTTAAAATGATGATGCATGTTTTAGGATCTTGGGGCACAGGTTGTACCACTCCAGCATAAATGGAAGAGCCCATAATTTTGGAGATGCGCCAAACTGACCCTTCAAGAAGTATGGTTCCAGGTTAGAGATCACGTCGACAGCGTTTTGCTCTGCAGCCAGCCGAATCTCATTCGCGACCTACACTGTATTGCAAGTCACAGACCACAGTTGTGGATATAAATGCAGCAGAACAACCTTTCTAGTATTAGTTAAGCGTTCAAACGGTAGCAAGAATGGAAAAAGGGGTGATCTAACGGATTTCGAACGTGGCATGGTAGTAGGTGCAAGACGTGCTGGACAAAGCATATCTGAAACGGCAGTTCTCCTGAACTTTTCACGCACTACAGTTTCAAGGGTGTATCGAGAATGGCGCAAAGAACAGAAAACATCCTCTCAATGGCGCTCCTCTGGAAGAAAATCGCTTGTTGATGAGAGAGAGGTCAGAGGAGGATGGCTAGAATTGTGCAAGCAAACAGACGGGCCACAATGTCGCACATCACATCAGAATACAACCTTGGTGAGCAGAACAAATTATCGCAATGGACCACTAGTCGCATTTTGTCGCAAATGGGTTACAACAGCCGATGGCCATGTTGCGTACCTTTTGTTATCGATGAAGAACAAAAGAGCCTGCCTTTTGTGGGCACAGCAACACCAGCACTGGACTATCGAGGATCGGAAAACAGTTGCTTGGTCTGATGAGTCAAAGTTCCTGGTGCATTATGTTGATGGACGGCTCAGAATTTCGCAAAAACAAAGTGAATCAGTGGACCCGTCATATCTGATGACTACTGTGCAAGGTGGAGGGGCCAGTGTTGTGGGGAATGTTTTCTTGGCACACGCTGGGTCCATTGATACCCATAGATTCATGTCTGAATGCCACATTGTACCTAAACATCGTTGCTGACTAAGTGCATCCGTTCATGTTGACAACTTATCCTCAGTCAGATGGTTACTTCCAGCAGGATAATGCGCTGATGCACAAAGTTCGAATCACTATGGAATTGTTCCAGGAACATGAAAATGACTTTTATTTGCTGCTAAGTCTGCGGATCTCAATCCTATTGAACATCTTTGGGATGAGCTCGAAAGGGCTGTCCGCTACAGGCCTACACCTCTGTCGAATCTCAAGGAACTGCGTGATACACTGATGTCTGCATGGTACTCCATTCCTGCACAACGTTTTCATCATCTTGTTCAATCCATGCCTAGACGAATTCAGGCTGTTTTGAAGGCTGAACACGGTACTAGGTAGGTGTACCTAATAAAGTGGCAGCACAGTGTATGTCCATTGATTTGGAGAACTTTAAGTTTAAGGTTTTGTGGAGTGCAGGAGAAAGAATGAAAGTGAAAACCATCAGAAGACGTTTTATTCTGATTCACCTGAAATGCAGAGTTGTTCGGGTTACTCTCCATTAGCAGTTCTGAGCCGTATTATTTCCAGGGCACGTTGGTATTCAGGTCAGCTTGCATCTCTCACCCAGTGCTGTGAAGCCCTTTTGCGCCTCTTACAGTTAATGCAGACAGGCTGCTCCTCTTTGTGTGGGCACTCTGCAATGATGTGCCTACTATGGGTACAGTGGCTATAGGTTGGAACAACCCATTCTCGGGATAGTACTTCTTTATATATCTTTGGTTTAAAGCTGATGACTATATGATTAGTCGAGGATGAATTTGACTTGGTGTTGAACTGGAACGTAGTGCCCTCCTTTATTTCCTCGTATGAGAATCCTAAATCAGTGATGTTCTTAAAGTAAAGGTTCTCTACGAAGTCATCATTTGCAGTCTTTGGGAACGCCATAGAATATAATTGCAGGATCTGATCTTTTTGGAGCAGAAGTAGCCACGCCAGCAGCAGAGAGTGATGCAGAGGAGGAGATAGTATTGAGATCTTGTTTGGACGCGGTTTTCACGAGGACTCCGTGATTTCTTATCACTCTGAGAGATTTTATTTTAACCATCTTGAAGTCGCTTTTGAGCGTTTTGGAAATAAACTCCTTCACCTCATGGCTAGTTTTCAGTTCGCTGGTTTCATTGGCTCTCAGGAGAATGACATTCTGTGATGGCTGGGTTTTGGGGCCAAGTTGAAGGCTATTTGAGGCCAAGGCTGTGGAAAATTTGTTCGTACCAGAAGAAAGTAGGGAGGTGCTCTTCCTCAGAGCTTCTGCAAGAAAGAATGTTCAAATTATTATATTAGCATCACCGTAATTGATTATATATACCTAGATATCTATTTTGTCTGTTAATTGCGTGTGTTCTCTGGCTGATATGCCTGGTTTTTTGCTGGACGAAAAAAACCCCAGTTTCTGGAGAAAAACCTTGCTATCTACGCTTGAGACCGACTAAATCAGTACAAGAAAGAATAGAACAAAATCCAGGAATTTCGACAAGGAGGGTTGCTCTGCAAGAGCATGTACAGTCATAGCAGTGTGTGGCGAATTTTACGTCGCCAATTACTGTATCCCTACCATATCCAGCGTGTACAAGGTCTCAGGAATACAGACTACTCTCCCAGAGTGAATTTCTCCCAGTGGATGCAACAACAGTGTGTCTTGAACCCCCAATTTTTAAACAACAGTTTGTTCACTAACGAAGCTGGGTTTACTCGTGATGGTATTTTTAATTTTCCTAACTGTCACGTTTGGTCCGACGAAAATTCTAATGCAGTTCACGAGTCACGACATCAGCAACGTTTGTTGTTGAATGTCTGGGCAGGACCTTACTAGGAGACCTTCTCATTGGACCACACTTTCTGCCAAACAGGCTAACAGGAGAGCTGTACCTTCGGTTCCTGCAGAATGTTCTTCCAGACCTCCTTGATGATGATAATGTTCCACTTCAGCAACGCCAGAACACGTGATTTAAGCATGATGGTGCACCGGCACATTTTGCACGAGTTGTGACTCGGTATCAAACTAGAAGGTATGGTCAACGGTGGATAGGTAGAGGTGGGCCTGTAATGTGGCCTCCCAGATCACCAGACTTAAACCCTATGGATTTTTGTATCTGGGGTTATGTAAAAAGCTTGGTGTACACTTTTGACATTAACATAGTTGAGGGATTGCAGCGTTGGGTTGAAGAAGCCCGGCAAATCAGAAATGACCCAGGAATGCCTGAGAGGATTCGCAACACAATGCAGAGAAGACTACAAAGCCGCGTACGGATGCAAGGATGCAGCATTTTGAACACCTTTTTTAACATCCTGTAACATTTAACATCTGCAAAATCTTGTGGTGTTTAAAGCAAAAATTAAAAATGTATTATCTTATGTTTAATAAAACCACCCTTAGCAAAGGATTCACAGCATTTTGCTAAACTAGTGTTCCCATAGGCAATGGCGGATCTTAACAGAAAATGTGCATTATCTCGAAAACGGTTCATTTGCTGCCCGATGTTCACTGGGACTTTTTTGGTTATTTTAGTTTGTACTTTTCGCTTTACCCTTTCCCCCCCCTCTATTCCCATACTTCTCATTCTATTACCCATTTTACTTTTCATAAAATACCTGAATACTTTGTATTTTTTACTTTCTCTTCTCTCTTCTATTTCAGGGGATGTCTGTTTCTTCTTCCGCTTATCTTCTATCCAACTTTCCCTTCCCTTCCAATTCCAGTACTTCTCATTCTTATATCCACTTCCTTTCTATAAACATCTTGGGGCTCCCAGGCTTGCCTGATTGCCCCAGTAAGAGTTTCAGTTTAAAAGCAGTCCCTGGCGCACCTCCTCATGGCCAAGTTTGGGAGTCAGAGGGCAGGGAACCAGGTATCCCCTGCCCCTTGGCTGCGAAGTCGCAGGTACCGGCACTCAACACTCAATATAACAACACACACAATTACACACTTACATATATACACTTGACGGCCATGGCCTTTTCAGATGCGACTGCGGTATATAGGGGAAACCGTGGAGACCGCAATTAAAACAAACACACCTTGACCTTGTACTTTTTAGCATTGGCATTAGTAGAGGAATATGATGCAAGAAAGCAAGCTTATGCAGCATCAGCCAAAAAAAAAAAAAAAAAAAAAAACCGCTCCCATTTCACCCCTCCGTTCGTTCGAAATACCTGTCCAGCTGTGCCTTAAATTTATTTAGGCTATCAACTTCCACAACAAGGGATGGAAGTCTGTTCCACCAACCAACTACCCGCTGGTTAAAGGCAAATTTCCATACATCTATCCTACATGTCTTTCCTCAATTTGAATTTATGCCCACTCAGGTGATTATTCTGAGCAACCGGAAGAATCTCATCAGCATTGAGCATGCTCAAACCATTCAAGGCTTTATACACCTCAATGAGATCACCTCGCAGGTGCCTAGTCTCCAGACACTGTAATTTGCAAAATTTAAGCCTTTCTTCGTAAGAGCAGCCCTTTGTTCCATTCACTAATCTTGTGCCCTTCTCTGTACTCGTTCCAGCAGCTCTACATCCTTCTTGAAATGAAGCCTCCTGACCTGTATACAGTACTCAAGGTGTGGCCTGACCATTGCCTTATACAAGGGAATAATCACCTCCTTATCCGTGCTAGAAATATTCCTGTATATCATTGACAAGAAACCATGAGCTACTCTTGCAGCCCATCTGCACTGCTCAAGAAACTTCATATCTGCCTGCACAATTACCCACAGGTCCTTCTCATTCTCTACCACTGTCAGTGTAGTAGCACAGAGTTGATACGTTGCTTTGGGGTTACTGTTTCCCATAGGTAGTACTTTTCATTTGTCAATGTTAAACTTCATTTGCCACCTCTCAGCCCATCTGCTCAACCTTTCCAGATCCTGTTGCATGCATAGTGTCAGTAGTGTCCTTGATAACCCTGCCAACCTTCGAATCGTCTGCAAACTTGGACATTAAGCCCGATATACCATCATCAATATCATTTATAAATACAGAAAACAACAATGGACCCAACACTGAACAGTGAGTGATTCCAGTACATTAGTCCACGATGAGCAGTGTCCATTGATTACCACACTCTGTCTTCTCCGCCTTAACCATCCTTTTTATCCATAGCAGCAATTTGCCTCCAATGCCACATGCTCCACTTTGTGCAGCAGTCTTCCATGTGCAACAGTATCAAAAGCCTTTCTATGATCCAAATATAAAATATCAAAGATATTCCCTGCATCCAGTTCTTTTGTGACTGCATCATAGTATCCAATGAAATTGGTGAGGCAAGACTTTCCCTTAACAAAACCATGCTGTGTACAAGCTATAACTGATGTCTTGTCTAGATGATCCTGCAGTGCCTGTTTAACCAGTGCCTCAATTAATTTTCCTGGAACAGAAGTTAAACTAACAGGTCTATAATTAATTGTACCGCCCTTTGAACCTCCTTTGTGAATTGGGGTCACATTTTCACATCTTCATTCTATGGGTACCTCCCCTGAGTCCAAAGAAGCTCTCATAATTATGGCTAAGGGTTTGCTTACTTCCTTTGCTGCCTCCTTTAATATAACTGGATAGATCCCATCCATCCCGGGTGACTTTTTTATGTTTATCCTCAACAATTTCTCTTCCACTTTCCCCTCAGTTATTACAAAATTATCTAGCTCACTGCGAGTTTACTTCACCTCTGGCATTCTCCTTCCTGAATATGAATGTAGATACAAAATACTCGTTTTGTTTGTTAGCCACCTGAGCAGGATCCTCAACTGTTCAACCATCAATATATTCAGTGGGCCAATCTGATTCATTCCTTTCCTTCTTGAGTTTAAATAGGTAAAGAACTCTTTTCTGTTTTTCTTTGCATTCTTTGCCAAGGATTTCTCATAATCTGCCTTTGCCTGCCTGACCTCCTTTGTAACTTGGTTACAGACCAGCTTATATCTATCATAGGCTTCCATGTCACCCATTAATTTATATGTAACCCATTCATTTTTTTTTTCTCTGCCATATGTCTCATTAGTTCATCTGACATCCATTTAGGCCTAAACCTTGAACAATATTTCTTAGTTGGTATGTAAAGCCTAGTAGCTTCCAAGATAAGTTCTTTGAATGCTTCCCATTTTACATTTGCTGTTCGTAACATCATCAGTTGGTCCCACTGTATAGAATTTAAATACTGTCTCAGACCATCGTAGTCGCCTTAAGGAAAGCAAAAACCCTTCCCTTTACCCCTGATGGTAGTTACCTCTTTGAGTAAATCCCACTTCAGCACACTGTGATCACTACCACCTAGTGGTTACTTTACCTGCAGATTCTTAATGCATGAAGAATCACTACTGATAATCGAATAAATAGTATTACTCCCTTTAGTTGCCTTCTGAACATCCTGATGTAGATGTTCAGAAGGCAATCATCCAATAAATCCAAAAATGCCTTGCTAGTGTGTTAGTGACCAACCGACAAATTCCAGTGAATATCTGGGAAATTAAAATTTACCATTATAAGACTCTCTGATTTACTGGTCCACTCTATTTCCCTGTACAGTTTCTTATTATACTCATCAGAGTCATTAGGTCTATAGCACACTCCTACTCTCAATTTTGATCTCCCAATGCTTATGTCAGACCAAACTGACTCGACACTGCCCTGTCCAGCGATGTCGACTGACTTCACTTCCTTCGATTTTATGTGTTTCTTAAGTAATAGAATAGGAAGAATAGGAAGTTTCTTAACTTCCTATTCTTTCTGTACACATTGTACTCCCCAAATTTCAGTTCTGCATTCCTTATATCTGTGTGGCACCACGTCTCTGATATCCCAACAATATCTGCCTTTGATGTTTTGATCAATACCTCAAATTCATCAAATTTATTTACCAAACTCCTAGCCTTGGTGTACACGCAAGTATACATACACTTGTTCCTATTCTTAGCTACCCTAACACAACCCATGTGTTTACTCGTACCGCAATGACTCCCAGCAGTCTCTGAAACCCTGCATCTTGTTTTCCAGACTGCTGCTCATTCCAATAGAAGCAGTGCAAGAATCACTTTCACCTCTGCCAGTGGCTACTGTTAATCTGTTAGTCCTCGTATCCCCCCAAAGCTAGCAGTTTCCGCCCCACCGAACACTGCCTCTCTAGCATCAGCAAATATTCTTGCATCCTTTCTATTTAAGTGTATCCCACCCCTGTAGAAGCAGTCTCTACTGTTAACAAGTATAGACCAGGGTGAAAAAAATTCTACCCCTTGAGCCTTGCACAATCTTTCCAGGGCCGAATTGATCGACAAGGCTCTTATATTATACTCCCTCCTCTCGTGTCTGGGCAGAATTGCAGACACTTTCAAATTCAACCCTAATTCACGGCTTTTTTTTTTTAAAAGTGATCTGTTAAGTAATTCTGCCGGTCTCCTACTCTTGATATCGTGAGTGCCAACGTGTACAACTATATCACCTTTTATGCCCTTAAAAGATGATATCCGCTCTACAACGTCATCAACCTTTGATGACGTTGTAGAGTTCCACCTATTCTTTTTACATACCGTGTTCCTGTGGGGCCAGCGCATTCTGCCTTGGGGGTTGCCGCTGTGTTGCGTGATGACCAAGTGTAAGCTCTGGCGTTGATGTGGGCAGCTGAGAGCTTGATGGGTCCCTCAATTTAGATCCTTCAAGGGCATCCACTCTGTCCTTCAAGCTCTTATATAGTGCCATAACAATGCTGAGTTGTCGCCTGATTTCCTTACATTCCTTACATCGCGCACACAAAGACATCCCCCATGGCAATATGTCCCGTACCCGATTGCTTCACAAACATCAAGCAAGCAGTGCATTTTAAAAGGCTGTGATTCAGAGGGAACTGCCCCCCCCCCCTCAGTTCTCCCCTGAGCCACAGCACTCCCATTAGCTTGAGCCTTTTGCTTTGCTGCTCTGGTCTGAGTCATGATTTCGATTTAATTTCAGTACAAAATTATAACCCTAAACTTGTATTCCAACACAGTTATAACGCTATATATATATTTTCAGTATCAAATATTAGCTACGAGTTCCGTTTATATAACTTCCGTATCAAGTTATGCATTAATTAATTATGTTCCGTTGGTAAAATCTAAGTCGTTATATGTATTTAATTAAAAAGTACAAAAAAATTGACAATGAAGTTTAACAAGATTAATAGATTTTACCGATTAATTGACAATATTATATTATATACTACACCAGTGTTTCTCAAAGGGTGTACCGCGTCACATTAGTGTGCCGCAAAATTTTCCAAGTGTGCCGCGAAATTTAGAAATTTCTTCTTCTATGACTACGTAGGTGTGCCGCGAAATTTTTCTTCTTTGGAAAATGTGCCACGAGAGTAAAAAGATTGAGAAACACTGTACTACACCATACTAAGCTAACGCTATCTACAGTATAACGTTGTATCGTATTATAGTATTCAGGATATAACGTTGTATCGTATTATAGTATTCAGGATATAACGTTGTATCGTATTATAGTATTCAGGATATAACGTTGTATCGTATAACAATGGCGGACACTATGGACACTAAGTACTGTATTAATTAATTTACAAATCTCGCTGTCTTAATTCAGAATAAACTAAGGATCCTGACTTGGTCTATAAGCTACTTATAGAAAATAATTTAATATAACAATTGGTCAAGAAAGCGGCTAAATACGGCTAAAAAACTACCCGTTCAGTGGAGCTGCAATTTGTAACATGTGGATTTGATACTAAGTAATACCTACAAAATCTCTATCTAAGTTAAACTTTAAACTAAGTATCGTAACTACTCTAGAAAATAAGTTAATATTCCAAATTAAGCTAATAAAACAGAAAAAACTTCTCTATTCCAGAAGCAGTAAAAACTTCGCCTGCACAAGGCTACTCTCGTTTTCACCTTTAAATTATTGACCAATTTTTGAAACACCCTGTGTATATAAAACTGAATGGGAATGTAACATAGCAGCCATTGCTTCATCTTTATAGACGTAAAATTCGGCGGGACACGCATTAGTAGGCTGTCATTGTTTTTAATGCCATCTGGATTCAACAGTCAGGAAAATATTGATAATGATGGGAAATATGACTTTACCCTCACTGGGACAATTCTATCTGTAAATGACATAGTCATTTATAAAAGATGGTTGTAATTGGAAAAAATTGTGATTTGAGGCTACTTTTGAGCAACACTTTTTTTTTTTTTTTCTATTGGATGTGAAGAAGTACGGGCATCTAAGGCAACCCATAAGATTTAGAGTACTTCCCAGTTCACTGGACGGCTGTGTGTCTTTGTTGCTCCGGTTAATCAGTTAAATTAACAGAATTATGCTTAGGTTTATATGATGATTTTGATGTTGGTGTATTCCTAATTTGATGCTGAACAAGAGGATATCCTTTGTGTGGAGACCTGGACATCCAGGTATTTATTATTTATAGTTTTCTCATACCGCAAAATTTGCTGTTTTGCTACTCACGGCTGACCAGAGATATCTATCGCTTCCGGCTACAGGTCAAGGTCAGACAAATGCGCTATGGGTTTGTACTTGCGGTCAAGTGACCATGGCAACACAAGTCATTTACTGCCTCCTAGCAATTATCCATGCCTCGTACAAGCGGATTTCTACACCCAACAGTAACAAGTCTAGCCAACTAAAATAAGCTGTAATTTTTGACTTATTTTGTATCTGATCGGTAAACGTGTCACTTGGAATACGATACGTAGTTAAGGCAACTACTAAACACAATTGTAAACTCTTTTCCAGCCCACTCGTAATCCTTTTATCTGCGCCTAAAATCTGAAAATGCCTTTAAAGCAAGATCACCCAAATAATGAAAGCTGTGTAATTTGTGGAATTGTTCCGGACGTAGCTATAAAATGTACTTCCTGTCTCAAGACATACGGAAGCGAATGTCTCGCGTTGGACCTAAAGAGGCTCGGGAAGCAGCGACGGAAAGTTTGGCAGTGTCCCCCCTGTAAGGGAGAAAATTATATGCATTCACTCGGAACAACTGGTGAAACTTTTAACGACGTTAACCAAATTTCCGATTCACCTGAGCACAGGACCCAACCCGAACCTGAGGTAGACACGGAAAAATTGAGATCGCCAGATGCACATGTGGAATTGACACCCGACTCATTACTGGCAGAACAAAATGACCTTTCAGATCTCATCATGCAGAAATCTAGTAGCTCCCAAAAGGATAACACCCTATCAACAGAGATCTCCGCAATAATTAATCAAACATCACTCGAACACAGTCCACTCCTGGTCTCGCTCCTCACAAATATCGAGACAACTCTATGTATAAAGCTGTCGCCAATCCATAATATCCTCGCAGACCTACTACTTGAAAACAAGCGACTACGAGAACACAATGAATGCATACGCAAAACATTGGAGGTGTTGGGGAAAAATTTTGAGGACCTGAAGCAATCGGTTTGTGATCTTGCTGTTCAAACTAACCATCATGAGCAGCAGCCCCCGGACGAACACTCTCACACGGAACAGAGAGCTCCTACCCAAACCACCCCATGTTTATTACCACATGACCCCTCTCCATCCCCCATTCTTACAACATATGAGTCTGAAATTGTGTGCCCTGAACGTAGCACTAGACCAGTATATGCTGAAATCACAGCAGATGCCAACGGATACTCAGGAAATACTGCCTCACAGAAGATCCAAAGAATTCATCAGGAGCAGAATCTGCCAAATCGCACCTATTCGCGATCACAAAACTCACATATGGGGTCCTCGCGCTCGAAACCGGATAATGCTTTGGCTGCTGAAGTACATCGCAATTGTGGTTCCGCCTCAAACAACGTGAGAGGTAACCATTATGCAGGGACTACGATTGTATCTAATGTAAAGACCCATAGAGACACTACAACGTATGCAACGATTGCAAGCCAACGAACAAAAGAACAAACACTGACCCGTAATCCAACTCTTAAGGAACTGAGCCCCAATCGTAAAGTTATTGGAACCAATTTGCACTTCAGCAAGATGCAAATTGCGAACACTGGAATGATGAGCAAGCGGATCCGTAATGTCTTCATTAGTAGGCTCTCCCCTGCTACCACAGCTGATGATGTGGAACACCTTCTTGCTGCATTCAAAATGAATGGTAGAGTCACCAAGCTATCCACAAAATATCCCACCTACGCCTCCTTTAAGATCGATGTAGCTGATGCAGATTTTGAAGCACTCTTCAATCCTGAAATCTGGCCTGCTGGAGCTCTTGTTATGCCATATCTCGGGCATAAAGGGCAGCGATATAGAAGTAATGGAAAGGACTCCCACCAATGGTACCCTGATTCATAGCAATCCCAGATCTCGTTACCGCAACTAGAACCACAGACACGGAACACCAATATGCCGATTCCTGTGCTCATCAGTCCTAGACACACCCTGCTGAATCGAGTCGTGCTATGTCAGAGACCACCCGTCCGTATCAAAGTACCTAGAGTACCTGCCTGCACCATATTTTATCAGAATGTGCGTAGTCTTAGGAACAAGCTTGACACTATGGAGCAAATTCTGCTCCCCGGATATTTTGACCTGCTCGCCATCACCGAAACCTGGCTCAATGACGATGAAGAATTCCTAGCAGCAGCTGCCCCAGCTGATTATGGGGTCGTATTCACATCTCGGATTGCACGCAAGGGTGGAGGCGTCGCAATATTTTACAAGAAATCCACTTTCAAGCTATTGGATAATAAATCCAGTAACTCCCCTAACTATGAAGCAATCCTCGTTACGTTAAGATACAACTTCGTGACGTTTGACATCTGTGTGGTGTACATACCTCCAACGCCTTCCCAGCAAATCATCATTGAAGTTTCCAACTGGATAATCAATCAGCTGCATCCCACAGCTTCTCACTTAGTTTGTGGTGATTTCAATTTACCTCCTCAGCTATCTAATCTGAAAAAAGATCTTCTGGCACACTTGAGATGTGCTGATCTACAACTTATTAACGAAGCTCCAACCAGGGGGAATAACCTCTTAGATCTAGTTCTAGCCTCTATCCCTTGCACCCTTGATTACATTGCAGAAACGTCTTTCGACTCTGATCATGTCCCAATACATGTGACTGCATATCTGCCAGCCCCCAAATTAGAAACCAGAAGGACAACAAAAAAGGTTGACATCACTAGTCCCAACTTACTTGATGTAGATAAGTGCATCAGAGCCGCCTCTCTCATTCCCTGGGTGGCCTTAGAGACTTGTGACCCAGAAATAGCTGTGAACATTCTCACAAACTGGATCAACACGGTTGCCAAATATGCCGCCTCTAAAAAAATCACAATCAGTCCATATACAAGACTTTGGTGGAATTCAGAACTCAAAATGAGTTTCCAGCTGAAGCAACAGCTCCATCGCACATGGAAACAGTCGCAAAATGTCAATGATCGCATCGTTTATTCAAGGGCACGGGCTCAATTCAATCGCCTGAAATCTGAGGCAATCAAATTATACGTTAACCGAGATCTGGCTAAAGGAAAAATTCCATACAAGAAAGTGAATCTTCATTTTCCTTTGCAACTTGATCCTGAATTGTGGCTCGATTTCGTCACAAGATTTAATCGTAATCCTATGCCAAACTCAGATCTGGCTCTACTAACAGAGCCCACCCAGCAAGAAGTGTTGAACACTATTCAGATCACAAAACAACAGCTGATCGTCGCCATCAATTCTCTACCTGCCTCGTCAACCACTGGTGATGATGGAGTTCCCCAATTCATGCTCAAATGCCTAAGTTCGTACATTATTCAGCCACTTTTAATTATTTTCAACCAGTTACTCTCGAACCAGATTTTTCCACAGCAATGGGAAAACTATCTCATCAAACCTTTAGCCAAAGTTCAGTCGCCATCGACACCTAAACACTTCCGACCCATCTCCAACTCCTCCAGCCTGCTGAAGCTCCTGGAGAAGACCTTACTCCCGATCCTCACTAAGCAGATCATGCCCAGTAATCCAGCCCAAATTCACTATTCCCTTCCAAACAGATCAACGATCACAAATCTGCTAGCCACCACGAATACTATCTTGTCAGCATTCGAGAAAAGGCACGAACTAGCTGTTACTTACTTAGACATTGAGGCTGCATTTGATGCCGTCCAAGTAAACCAACTACTCACTCTCCTGGAATGCCACTTCCAGATCACAGGGAATATATTATGCTTTCTCTCCTCTCTTCTGAATAACAGAGTTATAAAGCTTCATACAGGAGATCGCACCCTTACTAGATCCGTCACCGCAGGAGTCCCACAAGGAGGGGTCCTTTCCGGCCTTCTGTTCTCATCTATTATCTTCCCACTGGTTGCACATTCTCGATGTCTACTGAGCTATGCAGATGATATCAAGATACTTACTCCCATCATCCCTGGTCAAGACCTTGATCTGGTAAAAACGGAAATTAACAACACTCTCACTGCAGTCACATCTTACCTCTGCCAGTTCGGGCTCAAGATCAATCCTGCTAAGTCCGAAATCATGGTGTATTCATTGAAGCAAACTCCTTCTTCTCTCCAGCCTTCGGTCGGCAACACCCTCATCCCAATTGCATCCAGCCATCGTGATCTGGGCGTTGTATTCGACTCCAAACTTCGATTCAACGCCCACATAGACATGCTCCTCACACGTGCTTCAAGACTCCGGTGGATAGCAAAACAACATCTCCTTCATATCAGAGATAAAAAGACAACCGTGAGGTACATAAGAACAATCATCTTTCCACCTTTACTCTATGCTGCTGAAATTTGGGCGTCAGCGGCACCATCAATAAAGAAACCACTCTTTGCCACAGAATTCTGGCTCCTAAAGTGGGCCAACAGGAAGCACAACCTTCCAGCTCTGATTCATACCACGCAGCTTGCCAACTCTCTCGGGATTCCACGGCTTCCCACCTTAATCGACGACCAACGCCTCCTAGCAACAGTCAAGATGATAACAGGCATAATCGCAACACCTTCATTCTGGGATACCTGTGGCTGGAGGATTCCCCCTGCTGCCCTTAGGGCCAATCCCGAGCTCTACTCACATTCAGCGAGACTCCATCTCTCGGACAGGTTCCTCCCTCAGCAGATGTTCAAGCAAACCCAGGCACTTGACGCCGACCTGAACAAATTCGCTGTTGACCGGACTTACAGGAAAAAAATTACGTCTACTAGGACTAATCAGCAATGACATGTGTACCTTGCATCTGTTCCCGTCTGATTGAGCTGGTGCTCTTATCTCGATGTTAAGCCAGCTCAATCAGACCTAACTCTCGTAAGGAGTTCTCTCCTTTGTATAAAAATATGTTTTCTTTTGTAAAATTACCTGTTTTTGTAAATTAATTGTTCTATTTTCCCGGACGTTTCGGGATTCTGTAAAAATGTAAACCCCTGGCTTTTTGGCCGTGAAGGGCATTAAAGATTATCTCTCTCTCTCTCTCTCTCTCTCTCTCTCTCTCTAAATTACTTGTTTTTTGGATACTGTATTTTTAATATTCCCCCAGCAGCTAGTTTGGCAGATACAAAATCAGCAAATTTGTCACTTTCATATCTCTCTTTTTTTTTTTTTTTTATGTAAACCCCAAACACGAGAGGTATTAGACCCTATAGTACTTAGTACCGTGCTTGGGTTGGAGGTGGAGAGACGAAAGAAGATATTTGTTGACATTGGACTTGAACTTCTGTAGACTGTAATTTTCAGAAAATACGTATGAAAGAAGGTTGTTCCAGAAAACGGCAGTTGAATGAATAAACGAGGAAGATGAAAAGTTGGTTATGTGAGTTTGAAGTTGGACAGTAAATGGATGTTGGCTGGTTGTTGCACGTGTTCGGACTGTTTTGAAAGAGAGAGCGAGAATTATAGAAGCCAATTCAGAAGAACAGTGACCATGGAAGTATCTGTAGAAGAGGCATGCAGCAGAAACAGTACGTCTATGAGACAGCGAGTGGAGAGACTCTGTTAGACATGAATCATTAATTAACCTAACTGCCATCTTCTGAATGGAATCAAGAAGCCTGAGAGAGGTTTTGGGGGAACCACCCCAGATGTGGGAACAATATTCCATGGTAGGGCGGATTTCCGATTTGTACAGAGTGGACAGCTGTTTTGAAGAAAAGTAACGCCGAGAGCGAAAGAGAAAACCAAGTTTTTTAGATGCAGAGGAAGCAATATTTGTAATGTGCTTGTGCCAACAGAGATTAAAAGTCAGAGTAATCCCCAAAAGAGATATATCATTTTGCCTAGAAATCGGAGTGTCACCAACGATAAGCATAGCAGCAGAAGAATCCTTTTTTTTAGATATAAGACAAGACTGAGTTTTAGAAGACTTGAGATCAACTAAGTTGTCTTTACTCCACTGAAGAATTATCTGAAGATCGGCATTTAAGGAATTGGTAGCAGATTTTCGAGAAGTTGAAGCTGATTGAGCAGGGCAAGGTTTCTCAAAATGGAAAGTTGAATGCAATGTGCTATCATCGGCAAAACTATGGATAGGATTTCCAGTCAATTGAAGAAGGTCATTAATATACAAGAGGAAAAGAGTGGGGGATAGAACTGAACCTTGGGGGACACCGGCATCAGAGGAGAAGTTAGAAGACAGGGAGCCATCTACCATCACCTTCAGTGAGCGATCAGAAAGAAAACTGGATAACCAATTACAAAAAACAGTTGGCAAACCATAAGATGGAAGCTTGTTTAGAAGACCTTTATGCCAAACACGATCGAAAGCCTTTGAGATGTCAAGAGCAACTACTTGTGTTTCATCGAACCTTTCCATTGAATTAGTCCATAAATGGGTAACATAAGCCAGAATATCACCAGTGGATCGACATTGACGGAATCCATACTAGCGATCGTTGATCAGACGGAAGGTTTCTAGGTAGTTTAAGAGTTGGCGGTTAATTGATTTCTCCATTACTTTAGAAAGAGTAGAAGTAATTGCAATGGGACGATATCTGGATGGAAGGGATTTGTCACCCTTTTTAGGAACTGGCTGCATATTAGAAAATTTCCAGGCAGAAGGAAAAACATCTTTGGAATAAGAAAGTGAAAAAAGGTGGCAAAGAATATGAGTAAGTTCAGGAGCACAGGTTTTGAGAACAAGTGGAGAAATACCATCAGGACCTGGAGCTTTCTTCGCATCAAGATTCGTCAAAATCCTTCTGACATCCTTTTGAGAGAAGACCACAGGAGGTATTGAATGGAGCGTGTTGGGAATGGTGGGAGGTGTTTTGCCATGATCATTAATACATGAGTTGGAGGAAAAATGGGATGCTAGCAGGTCAGCTTTATCCTTAGCTGAAGCTACAACAGAACCGTTTGGTTTGGACAGAGGTGGGAGCAGAGATGGGAAAAAGTTGCAGCCAATAGCTTTGGTAAGAGACCAGAATGCTCAGTTACCATTAGGGCAAGAAGCAAGTTTTCTACTCTTAGCTTGCTCAAACTCTAGTTTGGACTGATTAATAACTACTTTACAATTGTTGCGAGCTTTGGTGTAGGCAAAAAATGAAACTGAAAAATTAGAAACAAGCCAATTACGATATGCAACATTCTTCTCTTGAACAGCCGGAACACATTTATGGGAAAACCAAGGTTTAGATAAAGGATGCGATTTTAAAGTGGAGTGTGAGATAAAGGATTCCATTCCTGCAAGAATAATTTCTTTGACACGATCTGAGCAAACGTTGACATCAGAAGTTTTGAAACAGCAATCCGACCAAGGAAAAGTCTCGCAGGTCATCCCATTGTGCATTCATGTAATTCCAAACAACACTAGGTTGGGAACAGCCACGAGATAAAGGCTCCATTGGAGAAGAGACAATCACCAAGTTGTGATCTGAAGTCCCTAAAGGACCTCTCACTTCGACCTTGTACTTAGAAGGGTTGTTTGTGAGAAAACGATCAAGCGTGTTGGCTGTATGATCAGGATTGTCCTGTATTCTTGTAGATAAATGAACAATCTGTGCTAGGTCATTAGTAATTGCAAAAGCCTCAGCATCTCGACCTGCTGGGTCGGTGTGACTGGAAAACGGAAGCCAGTGGGAGTTGTGAACATTGAAATCACCAAGAAAAATTACCTCATTGTTAGTAAAGTTGGACTGGAGAAAGCCAAATTGCAAAGAGAGGAATTCAAAGAGCTCGAAGTGATTATTTGAGATGGGAGAACGCTAGAGACAACAGACGAATTTGACACAATGAGGTAGAGAGATTTTAAGCCACAGAAAGTCAAAGAGAGAAGATTCCAAATTGCCAAGTATCTGACAGGGAATATCAGAACGGATATATGCACAAGGACCACCTTTGAGGTGAAAGGAATCATACAGCGAACAATTTGGGCATCTGAGATGAGCAGTTGTTGAATCAACCGATAACTGAGATTCTGTCACATAAAGTACATGGGGTTTGGCAGACTGCAAGTGGAAATGAACATCGTTAGAATTGAGAGAGATTAGAATTGAGACCACGTATATTTGTGAAATTAATTAGGAGGTGTTTGGGAGGTGTAGATCTTTTCGCAGATAAGCTTTCTCTATTAGTTTGACAATTCATGGTGTATTCAATAGTAAGAAAAAGTGGGTGGGACATGCTGTATGAAGTAATGAAATTTTTGGATAGGGCGTACACATGGTAAGAATATATCCAGATCTTTGACATAACGTGGCCTCGACAATGCTCCCCGCATACACACTACTCGAACTCCCTCCAGTCACTATCTGGCAGAGTAGCGGTAGCAAGATTATACATTATGTGATCCGGAATCCTCCTAGAGGGTTACCAATATGTTCGGTCCGGTGTACTAACTAGCAGCCGGCCTGCGAACACCGTTTTAGAGCTGTACCCTCGAAATGTAAGAATATTGGATCTTGCCACGATGTTCATCATAACCTCAGAAGTCATCAATCATACTGCATAATGGAAGAGATAGGGAAGGCTTGACCGGAACTTAACTCTAGAGTCTAAACATGGGCTCCACGACTGCAAGCCTCCAATAAGCAAAGTGGTGGAATTGCACCGGTTGATGAGGGTCATCTACCACTTAGTACTGCCTGGTAACATAAAGGGGGCGGCATTCCTCCATGTGGTGTGAGCGCCACACCTCGACCCCTGCTTACGTTGATTCACACCTGAGTGGTCACTCACCATGTACTTGTGCATGGAGGTTATACCCAGAATTACTTACAGTCTCACCATCGTGAAGGTGCAAGCACAGGATTTGGCTGTCACAGACTGTCCGGACGTCGCAGAAATTGAGTCCCCTTGACTTGAGTGTCACCCGAATATCAGTTCCGTCAGCGTTTCATACTCCCAGGTAGCAAGTACAGCTTGTCTGGAATAACTGAGAGAATGTCTGTGACAACCTCAAATGTACCAACTCTTAAGTGGACTTGTACGTGATATACTTGATGTTCTTGTATCGTACATTGCTTAAATACATATACTGAAACAGGAAAATATAGATACAAAAATTGGTAAATGCCTAAAATTTGAAGAATTAGACTCAACATTCGTCTTCTGCTGAACCAGAGGCTAGTGAGGAAGATTTTCAACCTTTATCAGTACCTATTTCAAACCAGTCAGAAAGTCACCTGACTAGTCATCCAGTAAGTTCGTCACAGCGTTGAAGTCAAAGCACGAAAATCTTAAAGTAACTTTGGCCAGAACTGATCAGATTACAGGTGAAGAGGGTTTGAAACCACTTCTTCACCGTGCAAGGTCCTATGTTCGGATACGTGCGATAAGGCCACTGAAGATGAAAATTTTACACCAAATGTAGATAAAACAACTGTAAATACTGAACAAAGTAATCAAGATGGATCTGATTCACTCATGAAAGAAAACGTGGGCAGGGATGAGGATGTAAATACTAAAGATAAATCAAATAATGTCACCTCTGCACTGTCATGAAGAATTGCAGGCAGCCACACGGAAAACCTTTTCGATGGAGCTACAGTGCATGTAGCTCTGACAAAAGTCAAAAAGATCCTAAGTGAATTCATGGCAGCAGAATCGAATAGGGTGACAAAGAGAGCCTTAAATAATATACGAGGGGTATCAAAAAGTGTTTACCCTTACCTATAAATAATAGCCCTAGAAAGGTGAAACTTCACAGGAACTTTTATCCTTTTCTATGTACTCTCCATGTATAGTAACACATTTCTCCCATCTGTCGATCAGTTGTTTAATCATAGAAGTTTGCACTTTTTTGTCGGAAACCATGGTTCCACTTCATTGCTGACTTGTTGAGACGAATAAAGCGGTGTCCACGCAATGGTTTTCTCATTTCTCGAAACAAGAAGTCTGACGGTGCCAGGTCATGGAATAGAGTGGATTCACCCTAAAAAAGTTCTCAACATCTGCATTACACAAATACAACAGTTGGCGAGAACATTGCATTCGATATTGCTTCTGCAAAGACGTCAGCAATCTTGGAACTCATCGTGCGGAGACCTTAGACATGTGCAGATGGTCATGTAAAATGGTCTGCGCGGGTAGCACAGTGGTATCGTCACCGTCTACCTCACATCGGGTGGAAAAGGTCCGGGTTCGAATCCTGTCGATGACGCGAGGAACTTTAATGAGCTTTTTCACTCCGTGACTGAGTCAGTCGGTCTCAGGCATAGATAGCAAGCTTTTTCCCCCAGAACTGGGTTTTTTTCGTCTAGCAAACAAACAAATCGACCAGAGAAAACATGCAATTTACAGACAAAATAACAAAATAAATATATGGGTAGATGTAGTCATTCACGGTGGACCCTAATATCATAATTTAGTTGTTTTTTTTTTGGTCATATAAAATGCTGTGGGCAAACCTCCATTTTCGATGACTGAATTATTACACGTCTGTCACTCTGCACCAGCTGCTCAACCTTTGCAACCATCTCACTGTCTGTGGATGTTGATGGCCTTCTCTTGGCTTGCCAAAGACACTTGTACAACCGCAGTGAAACTCCTGTTTCCACTCTTTTACAGTGTCATAGGACGGGCAATTCTGCCCATACATAGCTTTCATATTATCGTTAATTTCCTGAGCTCTCTTGCCCTGCAAATGCAGACTGGACAACGATATTCACAAGAATTTCGAAATTTTCGTCAAAATTGTTCTAAAATTGGTTATGTTCTTGGAATGACTTTCGCAAAGTTTTCTTTTTATCTAATTTCAACAAACTAGATCACCTTTCCCATAAAAATTTACGTAAGTGAATGGTGTCTAATCTGTCATCAGAATATTCTGTAGATGCTGTATCCACTCTTATCATAGTCTAGCTGATCTAGCTAAGCCTTAAATTTTGTCTCACTGTCGACCTTAACCACACAGGAAAGTAGTTTAATCTAGTGGTCGACAACACATTATCCAGGTGTAAATATTCTGGCGTCCACTCTACTATTTCCTCCCAATAGCTTGTTTTACGCTCCTGATTTTTTATATTTTTTAATGTGAAACATGCATTGTCATTCATTTTGCAATGGACGCGCCTCTGCTGTTCATACTGGATGAATCTTTGGCCCCTTTCAATAAGCTCAACGTCTTTCTTTAGATGCAGTTGCTGCACGGAAATGCAATGTTCCTGTTCCAAATGCAGTCTTCTCGATCACTTGTGCTTGTATTATGGGACAACACAATTCCAAAGAGAGAGCGATGGAAGCACTTGACTCGGGACCAAGATTTGAAGGGGCGCAACAGTTAAGGAATTCAATAGTGTAACTCATATGATATACTGTATATTCTGAAGATGTAAAAGTACAATAACTTATTGATAATATGCCGTGTACCTTCCTGGTTACATTCTCAGGCTACATGATAATCTTCATATCTGATTACATCCAAGTCCCCCACTCTCTCTCTCTCTCTCTCCTCGTTCACACTTCTACCCCATCCCCACCCTTCTTACAGTGCACAGTATTCTCAGGTTGTTACATCTCTCTATACATTAAAAAAAGTTTTCCTTAGTGATTCGAGCCAATGGGAGAAGACGGCGAGACAATTACGTCCTTATTCCAGCCATAACTGCCCCCATAACGTTCACAAACCATATGCATGTGGTTCACTGTCTAATACATGACCATGCCCGGAATCATTGTATGCCGGGCATGGTCATGTATTAGACAGTGAACTACATTTGATGTTCTATGATGTACCCGATATAGTTTGTATATTTGTAAATAGTTTAGTATTTTGTAAATATGTATTTTAAATATTTGTATAGTTTATAAATATTTTAGTCCTGCTCTTTCGGATGCAAAAATATTGCTCATGCATTGCATAGGTCATTTTCTCATTAGATGTCGATCAATGCGTTTCAAATGGGTCTGGAATCCGTGAGATTTAATTTGCTAATTATACACACTAACGTAGGAATTAACACGATGACGCGACCAAGATTGGCAGTTACAGATTCCCAAAGAAAACGACGCCCTCATAAATCTTCACGGAAATATAAAGAGAAACATGCAGAAAGGTTACAAACTAATCATAGAATACGTTCAAAGATGAAGCAGCAAGTGGAAAATCAACGCTACAGGAAGCGGGTAGCTAATATGAACGAAAAACAGGCCGAAATTGGCGAACCGTCAAACGGCTCAGACTTAACATAAGAGCTTCAGAAGGTCCTGATAATGAAGAAACCACTGAAGTATTATACTATGATTTCGGTGATAATGTAGTTGAATACCGTTGATAACGTTACGGCGGATAATCTTTTCATGGCGAACTCGGAAGAGCTGCACATTCTTGTTGTCACAGAGGGGGAGGTATGTTTGCTGACTCAAATTCTGTTGTTTGAAAACACGGAAAAAGGGAGACACTTCCGAGAAAACGTTCGGGTCTATAACAATCTTTACGCCTCCGCGTCTTTTAATGCCGAAAACACGGACTTTCGAGGTGGCGGAGGCCCCTTATACTATGCGAATACGAGGAGGTGCCATGGTGAAAGGTACGAGTTTAATGTCCGTTAGAAACGTTCCGCAATTCGGCCAAATCTACATTTATGATGACGGAGAAGCGCTGATGGAAAACGAGCTAAAACAGTGAAAAGGACTGATGTTGACTCGTTATTGGCCTAATGACTCTGATGAGTATAATAAACAACTGTACAGAGCAATTTGGTGGGCTCGTAAATCAGAGTGTCTTATAACGGGGGATTTTAATTTTCCAGATACTGACTGGAATTTGTAGGTTGGTCACTTACACACTAGCAAGGCCTTCGCGGATTTATTGGATGATTGTTTTCTACAGCAGCATGTTTAGGAGGCAACTAGAGGGAGTAATACTCTTGATCTGATTTTAAGTAGTGATTCTTTATGCATTAAGAATCTGCAAATAAAGGTTGTTGTTTGTTATTTGTTATTTGTTTTTTTAGGAGCATTAGCAACTAAGGCCATATTGCTCCGGGAATATGCGGTGGTCATTCCCTGACCTTTCCGCATCCTCCGTATTTGGTGGTGACGGGATCGAACCCCGGTCTAATCAAGAAGCGTGTATTACGCACACCAACATCATCAGTTGATCCCACTGTGTGGGAAGCATTCAAAGATTTAATCTTGGAAGCTACTAGGCTTTTCATACCAATTAAGAAATATTGTTCAAGATTAGGCCTAAATGAACGTCACATGAACTAATGAGATTCGTGGCAGAGAAGACAAATGCATGGGATACATATAAAATAACAGGTGACACGGAAGCCTGTGATGGATATAAGCTGGTCTGTAACCAAGTCACAAAGGAAGTTAGGCAGGCGAAGGCAGATTACGAGAAATCTTTGTCAAAGGATGCAAAGAAAAACAGAAAACAGTTCTTTACTTACGTAAACTCTAGAAGGAAGGGAATGAATCAGATTGGTCCACTTGACATCGGTGGTTCAACTGTTGATGATCCTGCTCATGTAGCTAACAAACTGAATGAGTATTTTGCATCTAATCCACACATTTGGAGTATTTTGCATCTAATTCACACATAAGAGAGTGAAATGCCAGAGGTGAATTAAACTCTGGCAGTGAGCTAGATGATTTTGTAATAACTGAGGGCAAAGTGGAGGAGAAATTGTTGAAGATAAACATAAGAAAGGCACCTGGGGTTGGTGGGATCTATCCAGTTATATTAAAGGAGGCAGCAAAGGAAGTAAGCAAACCCTTATCCATAATTATGAGAGCTTCCTTGGACTCAGGGGAGGTACCCATGCCTGGAGATGTGCACATGTGACCCCAATTCACAAAGGTGAATACAATGATGTAGTCACAAAGGAACTGGATGCAAAGAATCATTTATTGGAGTAGTGTGGTGTTGGAGGCATATTGCTGCTATGGATAAAGGGATGGTTGAGTGGGAAAAGACAGAGATGGTAATCAATGGATACTGCTCTTCGTGGACAAATATTATTTGGGGAGTACCCCCAGGGTTCAGTGTTAGGTCCAATGTTGTTTTCTGATTGTATTGATGATATTGATGATGGTATATATCAAGCTTAATGTCTAATTTTGCAGACGATACGAAGGTCGGCAGGATTGTTAATGACACTAATGACAGTACGCTGCTGCAACAGGATCTAGAAAAGTTGAGCAGATGGGCTAAGAGGTTACAATTGAAGTTTAACATAGACAAATATAAAGTACTGTATATGGGAAGCAGTAACTCCCAGAGTAACGTATCAATTGTGTGGTACTATACTGACAGTGGTAGAGAATGAAAAGGACCTGGGGGTAATTGTGTAATTTTGCAGGCAGATATAAACTTTTCTGAGCAGTGCAGGCGGTCTACAAGTGTAGCTCATGGTGTCTTGTCAATGATATACAGGAATTTAAGTATATCATTGATGCACATGGGGATGGATTACTAAGGTAATCCATCCCCATGTGCATCATGTGGATTACTAAGGTAATCTTTCCCCATGTGCATCTGTTACAAGGTGACATTGACCCCCAGTTCGTGTTTATGGATTATAACGCTAAATCCCATCGCACTGCAGCTCTTGATATGCTTTTGGAAAGTGTATATAATGTATAGTGTGTTTAGGGTCTAACGGAACCAGGGGGTTCCCCCATCTCCGCGTAGTATACATTGTGGTGTGATACAGAACACTGTAGAGGCCAGAGGTTTAAAAGTGTATGGATATTGTGGTGTGTAATGTTTTGTACCGTTGTTCATCTGGTCTTTCTGCCGTTGGGTCTCTAAAGAGACCCACCGTTGCTCACGCTATACCTCATGGAAGCAGACCAGGTACACTAGTATTTTAGAGATTTACTATTTACTCTGGCAAGTCTTGCCACCTAATTTCCTGAGATTTCAGTGGCCAGGACCTAAAAAAAAAAAAAAAAAAAAAAAAGATGGGGGGGGGGTTGAAACGCTAGAAATTGGGTCAGGCCGAAAGAGATATGTTATGCGGGGTAGAGTTAAAAAATATATATATTTTTTGAGTGTGGGGGCTTATGTAGATTTGACAAGGGTCAAACGCTAGTCGCTAGATAGCTAGAGAGAGAGAGAAGGGAGACTGAATACAGGGTGTGGCAGGGGGGGAGGGTACAGAGTAACCATCCTCCTGCCAAGGGAAGGGATGGAAAGTGGACCGAGTGAGGGTACCCGGTTCAGGTCGCCTAATGACGTTTCCGCAGCAAACTGCACAATGTCTTTGTCTAGTCTTCCTATGCCATTCCTGGGACATGTTGTCCCGTCCGTGTGAGTGGTCAAGTCCAGATAATGACTCCAGTTTAAGCCAGTGGTCAGATCCAGGTTAAGTTAATGATTAGTTGTTTTTCAGATTGTAGCTGTTAGGTTTTTGTTTGGTTGACGCATCTAAGGATCTTTATTCTGGATGACGAGTGGTTGGTTTGTAGGAAAATTCCTGCTAAGGTTGTGGGTATGTCCTTCTTCTAGTAAAAAGATCCTGCGCACACTGCGTTAAGGCTTTATAATTGTCTTCGCTCTTCAAGAGATATTGTTCTTGGTTTATTGGCGAGAAACGTATACTGGTTATTAAGAGGCAGCGGAGTTCTTCGTATAGTTGGCAGTGGTGCATGAGGTGCTCCCACGTCTCTGGCTGCCCACAGTGGCAGTCTGTGCGGGTAGCACAGTGGTATCGTCACCGTCCTCCCCACACCGGGTGGAAAAGGCCTGGGTTCGAATCCCGTCGATGACGTGAGGAACTTTAATGGGCGTTTTTCACTCCGTGGCTGAGTTAGTCGGTCTCAGGCGTAGATATAGCAAGGTTTTTCTCCCCAGTAACTGGGGTTTTTTCGTCCAGCAAAACAGGCAAATTGATCATAGAACATACACAATTTACAGACACAAATACGGGTTAATGTATTTAATTACGGGTAATCCTAAAAAAAAAAAAAAAAAAAAAATAATAATAATATGTCCACAGTGGCAGAGAGGGTTGTCACTTAAACCGAAACTGGAGGGTTTTGCTCTTATTGCGCCGTGTCCCTGTTCGTATGGATTGGTCTGCCCGTTGTTCCACCCATCTTAATCCCATTGAACACATATGGGACTTTCTGGGGAGACGCCTGGCGGCACGTCCACACCCATCAGAAAATGTTCACCAGCTGAAGATGGCGCTGACAGAGGAATGGACGATGTTACCGCAAGAACTTATCAACAACATCGTTCTAAGTATGGACAGGCGGTGCAAAGCCTGCATCGACATTAGGGGTGGCCATATCTCCTACGAGGACCACTTCTTCCCCTTTGTTCTATCTTTGACAGTGATGCATCTGTATCATGACAGCCAGTGCTATGTTGCCATTTTTGAATAAAGTCCCTCTGTAGATCTTTAGATGCATCAACCAAACAAAAACCTAACAGCTACAATCTGAAAAACAACTAATCATTAACTTAACGTGGATCTGACCACTGGCTTAAACTGGAGTCATTATCTGGACTTGACCACTCACACGTTTTGTTTCCGTTGTTGTGTCGGCGTTGTTTCCTTCATAATCTGTACCTCACGAGGTTCCTTTGGTATGCTTTTCCCATATCCAGGCCATTCCTATGAGAAGCTACAGGTGAAAACCTGACTGATCCTTAAATTTTGCACACCAGTGTACTTGCTGTATTGAAGTGAGGATGTAATTATCTAAATGAAGAAAACATCTGATGCGTAAGTTGGGCTCATCCAAGAACAAAATATGTGGAGGTAATCTCATGATGACTGCTTGCTGCATTATTATGTGCTAAACGTTCATGGACCAGACTCCTTCCAGAAGTTAAGTTTTTCGGCAATTGAAGCCTCACTGTGGCCAATGGCTGTGCAGTATCCCTTTGAGTAGTTTAATTGCGGCAACTGTTTGTATTTTTTATTTTATTTATTTATTTATATATTTTTGTAAATATTAAATTAGATTGACATACTTAATAATTGATTATCCACTGTAGAAATCCTGTGTAAATTTAAGTAATTTTCTCAGGAGTTCTGAGTAGATCTATAGTGGTTAGTCTGTTAGTAACATTTTTTTTTTAAATTTTTTTTATTTATTTATTTATTTTTGCTGGATTCCAGACATGAGCAACCCGGAAGCGGGATTGCTGGTACCCACGTGTGTTGCAGTACTTTCGGTGGGTACGGGATCTGTGCAATAAAACGCACATACAGATGGTAACAACACAACAGAACGCACTACTCATAACACCAAACACTAACACTTTTTTCAGCCTCGCTATACAGAGTTTCTGTACCAACACAGAGGACAAAGCTGGAGATGGGCATTTGCCCAGGAGCCACCCCGATACAAGAACACACACACACGCGCGTGAATGTACGCCCCCCTAAGATAAATATAAATCTGAATGTAAATAAAATTTGTGTAAATCTTGTATATAAATTATCTTGAGAATGTACATAAAATTTGTGTGTGTAAATAAATGAATGAAAACGAAATGTGATCAGGGGCGTATTCAGGGGTGGGCAGAGGGGGAATGTTCCCTCCTTAACAAACAATTTGAAATTAAAGAAAGAGAACGCAGGAGGCGTTCTACAAAAAACTCAAAAGCCTGATCGCCATTCCGCCCCCCCCCTTGAGATGATACCTGGATACGCCAATGCTTGTGATGAATACAGAACCTCTGCAAAAGCCAGAAAACTGTTGTATGTGTAGTGTTGTGTTGTGTTGTTCCTTTGGCCATTTAGCCGTTGGGCTCCAGTTGGGACTCACCGTTGTCCACACTTTGTCGTCTGTTGCATGTATAGTTTAGTGTTGGCTTTTGTTGTTATGTGCTGGCTTCTTGGCAGCAGGGCCCCTATTTGGTATTTGGTATGTTGAGGGTCTAGCGGCTCCTGGGATTTCTCCCATCTCCGCGGTATTCTCTGTATCGAGTGACAGTACCCTGTCAAGCCAGAGATTTAAAGTGTGTGGATCGTAGAGCAGAGTGTAGAGTGTAGGGTGTGTTTAGTGTAGAACGGCACCAGGGGTACCCCCCCCCATCTCCGCGTGCTATACATTGTGGGTGTGAAACAGAACACTGTCAATGCCAGAGGTTTAAAAGTATATGGATTTTGTATTTGTGTAGTGTCGTGTACCGTTGTTCATCTGGTCATTTAGCCGCTGGGCCCCTAATGGGACCCAACGTTGCCCCACTCCGCCCCGTGGAGGCAGACCAGGTACACCACTATTATAGTTATTTACTCTGGCAGGTCCTGCCGCCTAATTTCCTGAGATTTCTGTGGCAAGAACCTATAAAAAAAAAAAAAAAAAAACGCTATAGATAGGGGTCAGCCAAAACAAAGGGAGTACTAGTTGGGCGATTTGATTTTAAGTTTTTGGGTGTAGGGCTCAAGCAATTTGGAGCTGATTCAGACACTAGTTGTAAGTTAGAGAAGGGGAGGGAGACTGAAGACTGGGGGGAAAAGATAGAGATACGGGGTCCATAGGGAAGATGACCCCAAGTCAGTGGAGCAGGCTCATGCCCCAGAGTGAAAAAGAAGGGTGGCGAGGGGGGAGGACACCAGGGATGAACTTCCCCCCCGCCAAGGAGTGGAGGCAAAGGACCACGCAAGAGAGCGTGGCTAGGGAGGCCTAAAGGTAGCAGCTGAGCTGTGCTGGTATAGGTTCTGTCACTCCTGGGACGAAGGAAGGAGTGTTTTTTTTTTTCCCTTCTCCTGAGAGGACTGTCATATCCAAGAAGTTTCTTACTTTGATCTTCAATGGGTGGTGTTTGGGTGTCTAACCCGTCTAGCAGTGAAGATAGACTGCGCAAACTCTGTAAAGGCGGCATAGCGCTGCTCGTCCATTATAATCAGGTGCTCACAGTGCCGGGGATTTTCTTGCATTTTAGTGGCAAACCTTAGCCGGAACTCGGCATATTCATGGCAATCATACATCACGTGATCCCACGTTTCTTCAGCCCCGCAGTGACACAGCGGATCTTCTTCAATGCCTAGGGATGCTAGCTTCGCTTTAAAGGGCCCGTGGCCTGTAAATAGAAATGTAGTATGGAGGCCTGGTACTCACCAGGCCTCCATACATGTTTGGACTGATGAGGTTCACAGAGGGAATGAACTTTTTGGCTATCAATCCTTTGTTGGTGGTGTCCCATGTCTCTTCCCAGGTCCTGTACATAATTTCAGAGATTCTCTTCCTTTCCTGTTTGGGGTTGTTATCAAGGTTAAGAGTGATGCCTGCTGTTTCGGTGGGAATACTCTTCTTCAACCACTGATACAATCCTCTTCTTATTACCCCTAAGTGTAGGGGTATACATCCAGCTAACACTTGTAGAGCTGGGATGCATACTGTACGGCACGCCCTTGTTATGGCAAGGAGCATAGAACGCTGTATGGAGTCTTGTTTACGGCGATTTCGGTCGAGGGAGGCCCTAGTACACCATACTGAGGCTCCATAGCAAGCTACTGGCACAAATATGGCATTATAGATGAGGGCCAGAGCCCGGCGCTCAAGGCCCCAGCCTGCACGGCTTATACGGATGATTATGGCCGAGTATTTTTTTATTTTCTGTGACATATATTTCAAGTGAGGATGGAAATTTAGCTTCATATCTAAGACGATTCCTAAATACTTGATTTCTGGGTATAATTTTATGGAGGTGTTGTCAATTTTGATAACCGGTGGTCTTCGTAGTTGGAGCGTTCCCTTGAGCAATATAGATTTGGTTTTCTCTCCCGAGATCTTTAGTCGGTGAATGGCTGTCCAATCCTGGAGCATAGTTAGTGCACAATTTGCTCTCTCCTCTAAATCAGCTCTTGTGTCACCATGCACCACTAAAACCAAATCGTCAGCAAACGCAAGGGGTTGAGTCATCCCCAAGTCCATCCCAAGGAACTCGTCCAGGACGATGGACGAAAAGAAAGGCCCCAGGACCGAGCCCTGGGGACAGCCTCGGGAGACCTGGCTAGTGACAGACTTGTACCTGGTGCTTGTATAGTGTTGTCTGTTGTGCCCATTGTTCATCTGGCTTATTGGCCATCGGGCCCCTGATGGGACCCGATGTTGCCCATACCGCGCCACGTAGAGGCTAGCCAGGTGTTACCAGTAAGGAATCAGTACTCTGGCAGGTCCTGCCACTTACTTTTCTCAGATTTCAGTGGCTAGGACCTATTAAAAAAAAATAAAAAAACATTGCTTTAATCGCTGTTGGTGATTTTGTTTGGTCATAGATATTTGCCTTACGAGCGAGAAGGGATTGTACGCTGGATGAGTTTTATTTTTGGCCGAAAAGGCTCGGGCAAGCAATTTTGGTGTAGTTACAATTTTGACATGTGGGGCTGTGGGCTGTGAAGGTATGAAGGTAGACAGATTTGGGTGGGAAGAAGGAAGACTGGAGGGCAGAAAAGGAAGAAAGGGACCGATAGAGAAAGTGGCCCCCAAATTTCAGTGGGCATGCCCATGCCACACCAGAGGGAAAGTGGGTTTTGCAGGGAGAGGAGGGGACAGGGGTGTCCCCCCGCCGGGAAAAGGAGATAAAGCAGGCCCGGAAAGGTGTCGGACCTGGGTCGCCATTTGGGTAGTTGGCAGCAAGGCTGCAATCTTTGACTTTGACTCTCCGGGTGGTGGACTTAGTCTCGGCAGAGGCCAGGATGCGTCACCTGCACGTGACAGTCCAGCTACCTCTAGGTCCCAGTGTTTGGTCGCATCCAGTTAGAACTCAGTTGTCTTTCAGTTGCTGTAGGTTGTCCCCACCACTTGTGTTCAAGTCTTGTAGTCACTCAGCTGGTCATCAATGGCCAGTTATGTTCTTTTGTGTCCATCGGTGGTCGAAAGTCTGAAGTTTGTTTCAGGGCCCCTAGTGGGACTCTATGTTGCCCGTCACCACCACTGGAGTTGAGTCAGGCTGTCCACAGTACTCTGGCTGCTCTCCATCAAGGGTCGCCTGAGCTTTCTGACAGAGAACAAAAAAAACAAACAAAAAAAAAAAAAAAACATGAGCGAAGGAGATAGCTGAAGAATGGGAGTAAAAAGGGAAAGGAAGAAGAGAGGACGAGGAAAAAGGCGTCCTCCAGATTAGGTAGATAGGGAAGAAGCGAAGGATAAAGCCTACGAAATTATAAATTTTTATTACAATAATATTTAATAAAAGTATCTCAAGGGCCCAAAATATATTTTTGCCTAGGGACACCAAAAACACTAGATCCGCACCTGACCCATCGGCTGGAAAAGACTTGCGTTTTCGAGTCCCGTCGATGACGTGGGAAATTTTAATGGGCCTTTCTCACAACGTGGCTGAGTTAGTTGGTCTCAGGCGAGGGTAGCATGGTTCTTTTCTCCCCGAAACTCGGGTTTTACAGAAAATCGATCTCGGAACCCACGAAATTTACAGACGATATACACGGGACAATATGGCCTTAGTCGCTCATGCTCGTAATGCCCTACTACTAAACAACAACAACCGTGATATCACATGGACGGTTATAATGGTCGGCTCGTTATTAATTCGTTATTAGATTAGTAATTTACAGAGTAATTAATTAATTCTAATAACATATTATCATTAAATTATGTCATTCTCCTAAGAAAACGACGAATGACATACGACGTATGTCATTCTCCTAAGAAATTATGCACAGTTTTTTTTTGTTTTTTTTTGTCATGCTTTTCTTCTTCATCAACAGCTTTGCTTCCTTGTATCTTTTGACCTTTACGAATGCTAATACATACTGAAACTAAAGCCAACCGAAACTACTCATTTTTGTTATACGACCACGTCACATGAATTTCGATCCCCTCCCACATATTCTAAATTCCAGGATACGCATGGATGGTTTGAGATTAAACATGGCAATTCTGGCTTTGAGGGGAGATTAAACCTCATAAATCCCTGCAGTTTAAACTTCAAAGGAAAACAGATGAAATTTTAAAATACATAAAACTCTGCTGACCATTAATAGAGAGACATAAAATAAAGTGATAGATGTAAAACACATATAGCACTTCTAATGCAAGATAAGCTCCCTAACTTGCTGTTGAAAGAGAGCTAATGCAGCAAAACATTCTAGACATACATTCCTGAAACATTTTCTGATGACATCACCAAAATCCTGAAATATTACAAGCAGTTATCATTATATATAATCTAATGTCATTCTCGAAATTAGATTTTATTTATCTCGTATCTGGATTTATTGCAGATTAGTAGTGATACTGGAAAAACGCCTACAACTTAGTACTGACAAAAAATAATTCCACATCTCCAATAACATATAACGCTACAACTGCAAAACTGAAATATTCTAGACATATCAGAAAGTTTGGTTGTTATTGGGTTTTAGGAGCATCGGCAACTAAGGCCATGTGCTCCGTGTATATTGTCTGTAAATTGCGTGCGTTCTGAGGTCGATTTTCTGTTTGCTGTACTAAAAGCCCGAGTTTCCGGAAGAAAAAACCATGCTACTCTCGCCTGAGACCGACTACCTCAGCCACGTTGTGAAAAATGGCCCCTAAAAATTCTTCCTGTTGTTGACGGGATTCGAACTCAGGTCTTTTCCATTGGGTGTGGGGAGGACTGCGATCCTACCAACTGTGCTACCTACGAGGGCCATCAGAGATGGTAACGCCATTCTATTCCTGACATAGGATGAGCCAAACGTGTTTATGACCATTAATTTAATTTTGTTAACCTCACATAAGCGCTTATAATTTCATTTCCACCAGTACTGTTGTTTTTCTATCAAAAAATGCTCTGTTTTCACCGTTGTTATTGTGTTTCTGTCTAAAATGTCTTTTATTGCTTTGTGGATTCAGCGAATTTGTCTTTCAAAATTGAACTTCTTCGGACTGTAAATGAAGTTTAAAGAGTTTAAAGTGATTGCTGCACAGTGTTCGTTGTCTAGAATGACCGTATACGTTGGCGTACTTGTGAGCCAAGGAACGTCAAGATTTTGGACTATACGCATTAATCACCGGGACAAAAATTTAGGAGATTCGTCCCAGAAAACAATGGCTGCAATGCCATTCCGTGGTCTATTGTGAGTCGACTGTCATCTCAACAGTTCATCAGCGGGAAATCCCTGTTTATCTTCGCTACTTTATAAATAGTTCACCTTTTAACACATGCAGAAATGTAAACTCCACATTACTCGGGATGTTTAGATGACCTGGTGACACATGAGCTGTCAGTAATACGGCAGCATAGTCTGCTGATAATGGGCTGGCGTTTCCGCTCATTAGTTTCCTGTAGTTTTCTGTGTGGTGAAACCTCATTTTCTTCATCTTCAGAGCCCATCAATAACCTCAACGGAGTGGGCTTCTTACGACACTGCACTGTCACCAGCGTCGCCGCAGTAATTCATTATAGCGTTCTGACTCGTCCATCTCACTGATGCAGTAACTTGATTTTTCTCCCTCTCTCTCACTCTCTTTCTCTGTGTCTATATAGAAGTAGCAAATAAGTAACTTTAGATATGACTTCCATTGAGCATCCGACTCCTGTCTGTACACAGTTTACTTTCTGAAAGAAGACAATGCCTCAAATCGCGTTGAAGAATTGTCACCAAAATGTCCCGGGGAGGGTAGAAGATATATGGTGCCTATCACTTACATTAAACAATATAGTATAATGTATTAAAAAATGTACTTATTAATTGATGTACAGAATGTTCCACGATACCAAACTGGGTTGTTAACTAAGTGATTTTGAGTCGAAAATGTTGAATGAACACGAATCTCATTCTCAAGATTTACAGAGCTATGAATATTTAAAGTTAATGTGGTTGTTGCTGAGAGGTGGGTAAATGAGAGCAACTTTGTTAGCTGTACTAAAAATGAATGAACTGATTATATATAATCAAATTATGATTTATGAGATCAGGATTTCATTGCAAATTCTGATGTGAACAAAGATAAAGTACAACAAAGTATTAATGAGATCAAGACGAGGAAGTCATTAAGTGACTGTTCGAAAGGATTTTTCTTCTTTATGCTTTTTCCTTTATGAAAGTGTGCAAGTCAGCATCAAGGTTTATGGTACCTGCAGCGGCTGTAACGTTGCAACTAGAAAATAATATTATATTAATTGCTTTATAAAAATTTTGAGCTCGTAGTTACTGGTAGTTACATATCGTAGTTGCAAATGGATTTAAAGTTAATTTTTTTATATCAACAAAAAAAATAAAATTTCCAAAGTTCAGTTTACTCGTACAGGACTTAAAATATTTATAAATAAAACATTGTTCTGAAAAAATATTTGAAAACAGCGGAAAATCAGGGAAATAATTGTATGGGAGTAATAGAATTTTAGCACACACAATATTTTCATATGCATCTCGTCGATGGGTTTGAATTCGATCCCCGTGACGGTGTGAGTGTTTCTATATTTTATTTTTTATTCTTTGGTAAAGCACACTTGAAGTTAATGTTTGACGTATTCTCCTGTGGAAATCAGATTTATCAACCATTATAATTACAATCTTTAAAAATTACAGTATAGGTTATTGAATAATATTATCTGGACTCCGGGTTAATAAAAACCTGTTTTTACTCACCACATAAATTGACTGGTCTGGACTTCCGGATTGGATTTGTTGCAAAACTTTTGAATGAACATTTGAACTTTTCCTATATCCATGAGTGGACTTTGTTTTTGGGCAATTTCATTTAATCATCTGATTGGTCTACCTCACTGGATTAGACCAAGACTTGGAAACAGGAGCTCCTACGGACGAAGTTTTCAGAGGATTTCTTCTCATATATATCTTTTACTGTACCCTATTCCGCTCTCTCCTTTGTGCTGCCACCATTTGTTCAGTCTCCATGGTACTGGCATATATAAGTTTTGTACTTCCTCCTACAGATACAAGTCTTAATCATGCCTTTGAATAAGACACAAGAGTAACCGTGACTCGCCTCCTCGTGACATGAACGTGTACCGGAAAGCAGCTTTCCTGGTGATCGTACTTTCTGGTAGTAAAGTGGACAGAAACAGCACTTTCAACATAATACTACACTTTTCACATTTTCACCCTTTTACATAACTTTGTGTCACCACAAACAGCGGTTTTAAGTGACATTCAGGAGTCGTCCTACACAAGAAACGATACGTGTTCCGTTGAATTCAGCGGCTGCTTTGATGCTGGTTATATGGCCTGTGTAATATTGAAGCAGAACTATTATTCTTCTCAATCATCCCCTGATGGTTAATTTAATAAAAAGAGAGTTTGTTTTAATTTACTCGTATACTTAAAAACAAAATCCCTTGAATGAAATATGACTGACGCTGAACCGTGATGTTCATTCACGCTCCAGTTGGTATTAGCAATAGACGAGTAACAGACATCCGCTCTAGATGACTTTTTGCTTGTACACTAGGGATAAAGTCAGAGTAAGGATACTTAACGTCAAATTTTGAATTTCGGTGTCACATTCTCGCACCAAAAAAGTATAATCCGATGCTACCATGTTTTTCGATGCTTAACTGACATTAGGCTATCAGTAAGGTTACCAATCATACTATTCGCGTCGTGCTACGTAGACCTCATTACTTCCAGGTATAGATCGGTATTTAAATAATTAAGTTCATTTCTGTTAACATCTCAAATACCAATGCGTGCCTTTACTAGCTCTTGGAAGGTGTTAAGAAAAAGCGTCATACACGCGACTTTGAAGGAAAAAATGTAGACGAGTGGAATTAGAACGATGACACGTCTCGGAATGACAAATGGACGAATTTAGATGATATAATGAGATAACGGATTTCGTTCCAAGCTTCCCTTCCCTTCCCAGCAATCTCGAGTGTTAGTTACAGACTGTCATGTGCATCTTAGTGACATTTGGTTTCCGGTGACCTTTTACCCCTTTCGATACCCAGTTACAGAGTGTTTATGTCATAAGAGGCATTAGTAGCTGCTACCGTTGCTATTGGTTCTTTAACTCACCAGACGACAGGCGGTTGACATCGTCAGCCCATCCAGACCTCCAGCATATATATATGTATGAAGAGCTGTAATTACGCGCGTGTTTTCGTTTTTTTAATCTAAGTTAATATTTGTTTAATTCGTTCCTTATAGTTCAGACATGTCAAATCTGAATAAAACTCCGTTGTCATCCCTTCAGACAAAATGATGGAAATGCCAACTGGATACGACCATTTTTAAGCACCCGTTTCCTTTTATTCGCTGTTGTCAGTTAATGCATTTTCTCTTAGGCTGTATGATCTTATGATCTGTAGAACATTACTTAAAATTCGAAAAAAAAATAAAATATTGAGAAAAACTTTCTCGCTCAAAGCATTAAAAGATATAGCCGGCAAACAGACTGAAAACGGAACACATTTCAGTTCCATGTTCGTGATCTCGCACTTGTGGTGATCTTGTGTGCCAGTTATATTTATGATTTTGTTTATTTCTCAGATGATTTTAGGGTTATGTTTTATCCTGACCTTTCAAGGTTTCAAGTCATTTTTATGAGAGTTCTCTAGCGCAGGCAGGATTTTCTCTTTAATCCTTTCCTGTTCTTCCGATTGCTCCTTGCATGCTTTGCTATCTGTTTGCATCCTTTCTGCTGTTCGGCCATGCTGTTCTGGCTCTCAAAGGGGCCTCATATCTTCTTGGTTATGCAGCTGGTCAGGACCTTATACATCGTTGGGAGGCAGGTGATCGGCCTGCATTTCGCCGGGTTCCTTGTATCTTGGTCTTTAGCCTTTAGATATGTTCTTCCTTGAGTAAGAAACTCTACGATTGTCTCTGGGTGCTTTATCATTCGGGCGAACTGCTTTGCTAGGTGCTTGTTTGTGCAAGTGAGCTTATTTTAGCAGTAATTGTGGACGTTTTCTATTCCTGGGGTTCTCCAGTTGTGGGACTTTCTGATCGACCGTTGTACTGCTTCCTCCTAAATCTTCCACTCTCTCGTCTCTTGTACGTCCTTGGATTTGTTCCGTTCTAGCTCTATCCAGGGTGCTCAGCTGTTGTGTCTTACTTCACTACTCCATATGTTTCCCCAGAACTCCTCAATTGTCTTCTTCTCGGGTGGTTCGTTTCGGTCTTTTCCGTCTTTTCCGATATGCCTGTAGAAGGCTCTTTGGTTTTCAGGGAAGATTCGGTTATTTTTTTTTCTTTTGAGAACTCTTTGTATCAGCGTAGTCTCTTGCTGAGTGCGAGGAGGTTCTGCTTCAATGTGGCTGAGTATTCTCATATTTTTTGATTTTTGGTCTCGTGTTTGCTGTGGACGTTGTCTCTCTCTTGAGGATGCTCTTCACTTTCCAATCAATTTCTTACTCCTATTTTCCCGTTGGTACTGGGTCAATATCTTGACCTTTATTATTATTATTATTAAATCTGTTTATTGAACCAAGTTGGCTTAGCCCCTTTACAGCATTTGGTCAGTCAATAGGAAATAGATGTACAAGACAAGTTACATCGGTTAATTGTATCACATCTTCAGTTAGTTACAATTGCTATATTTGTTAGGCTGTCGGATAAATTCTTTGGATGTCAATCACATCATATTCAAGAAAATACTCGCACTTTAATTTTAATCATGTTAAAAAAATTGTTCAGGGTAGTGTAGTTCTGCAGAAACTGTCTTTGTCATATATTCCATTCTAAGGAAATTTTGGTCTCGTTGTCTTGGGTGAAACCATAATGAGTATTTAAGTGAAAGGGTCCCGAATGACAGAGTAGGAGGCACGGAGGTCCCGCTTCGCTCAGTATTTAAAATGATCGAAATACGGAGGAAAACCAAAATAAGTTTTACAGCATGGCACACCTTTGTCCATGCAGAAGTCTCAGGGAGAGAATTATTTCTTCTTTTCTAGTTATGTTTTCAGGAGAGGGGAGCGGACTCAGAGGCTGCAGTTGTATTATAACAGCAACTGAACTAGCTACAAGATTAAATGGACACAAAACTACAGGGAACATAAAAATATTGTGGAAAACAACACAGGCTACATTTGAGAAAATTTACGTTTGGAGACAGTGTGGAATAAACTGATGTGGACAATCTGGCGGAATTTAAGGGATGGCTGGATCGGTGTTTTTAGGCGGTGGGTTGAGTGCATTAGGTTGTGCAGATAAGTATATTTTACTTTATTATTATTTTGTATTTTGCTGGCGAAGTTGAAGCCTGTAGCTAGGCCGTAAGGCAAGAAGAGACAGAGACATCATTGTCTCCACTTAAAAAATACATATATATTTTGATATTTGTGTTTGTTATTTTTTAAGAGCGAATGGAAATTGTCCGCTGGCCCTACGTGGTCCACAGGCCTCCATTTTATCACTACTCTTCTGCGTAGTCTACCAGAATAACATCTTTTCCCCTCGTTTTTATGACGAGAACGTGAAGGAAGCCTCTGCTACTAAGTGTAGAAACTACTAAGTTGTGTGTTATGCGGCCTTTATGAACAGTTCCGAGGTAGCGGAGTGGTTACGTGAGAGTGCAGTAATGCACGTTTGTTTTGAGTGGATCGTGGTTTAAGCTCGCATAACTACTAAATACGATTAACGATTCTATTCAAAATAATTAATTTTGAACTCTGACCAACTGGTCGTTCCCGTGTATAAAACAAGAAACAAGAAAATTAAAAAAAAAAAAAAAAGAAGTGGAATGTCAGGAAAAATAAATCTTGGCTATCAATAATCGAAGGATGCCTGATGGTGAAATACTTTTGGCAGCGTACCAGTTCTTTTGATGGTCTACCCAACACGTGCCAGCCAGAAGCCCTTGATAAGTAAAGATTCCAAAAAAAGTAGATAGGTACAGGTGACTTTATTTTGTCATCTGTATCTCTCTTTGAGGGTGGCAGTGGTTATAATCACCGTCTTCCCACACCGGCTGGAAAAGACCCGAATTCGAATACTATCAATGACGCATGCGAGGAACTTATGGTCTTTTTTTCACTCCATGGCGAGTTATCAGTCTCAGACGAGGTTAGCAAGGTTTTTCGTCCAGCAAAACAGGCAAACGGATCAGCGAACACATCTAGTTTATAAACATAATACATACGGGTAGGTGAGTTAATTGATTCTTAATACTCAGGTAGATGAGTTAATTTTATTTATTTATTTATTTGAATACCTGTACCAACTTCATCAACGGAACTTGAAGGGTTCACAGTGCTGCCGGCCTTTTTGTCAGTACGATGCGGATTACAACCAGAATTGTCTATCTGCACATAAAATTATTATCGAAATAATGGTTGGCCCGTACACTTTTTAATCAAAGAAAAGGTGATATGGGCCAAATGAATCGTGGGAAGACTAAGAAGTTGTTTCAAATATTATTTTTCGGGATTTTAAAATGTATAATTTAAGCTTGTCATGGTAACGTAACTGTAACTGGGACTGAATTTTTGATGCTATCTATAATGTTCATTATTAATTCAAGTGTTCTGTTAGTCTGCCTGATATCTTACAACTAAACTGTTTGCTTTCCTCTGCTTCATTTGACTGGTCTTAATTCTTTCGTAACAAACTGAAACTTCAATGATTCTGTAGCTTATTTCAATTACAAAGAAATAAGATAGTATATAAGAACAGAATTAGAAGGATATGCAAGAACGAAAGCAACTTCAAATTTTAATGACCACTCGATAACCCAATTTCACTTTTATGGAAAAGAACTGAGGCTCTCTTTTATGGCAATTAAAAATATCCACTCCACCAGGTTTCCTAGTTAAAAATTAAACCTTTCTTGGCCTCGATGGTATTCAACCAATAAGGCACGTTATAGAAATCAGAAGAAGATGCAGCTCGGCCGGACGTAGTGTTTCAATGGGATTTGCCGGACTCCCATATTTTATCTAATTTCTAGAAAAGACATCCGTTACTATAGTAACCCGACTTTTTTTTTTTTATTTTTATTCATTTTTCCCCCCTTTCTGGAGCAGATGCCTTTTCGCACTTCGATGATGTCGGCACGGGTCTCATTTGGTGGCGGCAGAAGGAGAAAGCCAGGACGGCGGTGAAAAGGCGAAGGAAACAGGGAGAGTAGGATGAACCTCGCTCGAGTAAAGAACGAGGGACAGGCCAATTAAGAACGCACTAACAAGGAAGCTACAGTTTCAGGCAGGTCGACAACAGTGATTAATTACCAACTGTAAGCGGTTTTAAATTGCTGACAGACTGGAACCGCGAGGAGCCTCCTCACGGGCCAAAATAGCTGCCTAATGATGTACGATGTGGCGGGAAGGATTAAAAAAAATTCCTGTTTATTAACATTCGTTTAAAAGGTTGCGAAACGCTGAAGCTACAGCGTTGCTAACGAGTTAGGGGAGTGACTAGCTGGGTTTAATTGCCCATTTCATATTTCTGACAGTCCTTAATCACCGCTTAAAGGCGATTTATCAGGCGGGACATGTTGGCAGTCGGAGTGTCCGCAACTTAGGCAAATAGGCCAAGTGCTACCACATATACTGGCACTGGCACTTGCCGACAGTAGGGCCGTCCCCTGGCGGAGGGAGGAGCTTTGACATCAGCACATGAATGTGATGTTTCCTTAGATTAGCTCCGGATGCGTTACGAGGTGCTAATGTCGGAAGGCGAGCTCTTCTGGAGATCAGCTTGCGAGGGGAAAGCGACAAATGGTCGTTAGGATTTCTACAGGACGAACGTCCAGTGGTCATTAGGACCACCCGCCGAGGACGACCATGCAGACTCCCGCCAAACCTCTCAAGCCAACTGACTTTTGCATAGACAGTCTTCTCAGCAGCCCTCACAGACCCATTAAGGATGGCGCGCAGAACTTTTGGCCAAAGCCTCGTTGTTTAGAAAGAAAGGCACCCGGAGAAGTGACCTTTTCGGGGTCATCCGACAGCAGCAGTCAGGTGGCGAGGTATCTCTTCCCGCCTCCTGTCCTTCTGGAGGATGACAGTCAAGTGATGCGTGCTCCATTAGCGAGAGGTGACCTTTCAGAGCCGTTACCAGGGTGTCACGCACACCTGGCGATGAGGACGGAGGGTTGCAGCCACGACGAGGAAGCCGATCACTGTGGTGAGGAAGGTAAGTTTCGGTAGTCTGTTAGTTGTTCCGTAATGCTTTGTTACAGTGGACCCGATGCATTATCATGGCCTGGTTCCGCACCTCACGTGTGCGAGTGTTTTTTCGTTTATTAATGTCCACTCGTGTCTGTGTAATTCAATCACTTTCACGTAAAACCACTTGTGGAAATAAATATGATTTGTTTAGTTTAGAAAAAGATGGATTTCTTTTCTTAAAATTAAGATGAAAGAGAGAATTTAAAGGCATTAAACGTATTTAATTAATTGCTGTATCATATAGAAGATGTAATTGAAATAACATCACAATTTAAAACTTTACAACAGAAGAAGGCAAAAGTTTAAAAGAAAGCGTACAAAATTGTTGCAAACTACAACATATAATGCTAACTGCGTACAAGCACAAAAGATTCAGATTACCCAATGAAAAAAATAATAAATAAGAGACAAAAAAGAAAGTAACAGAATATACAAGGGCCTGCACAATCCCAAAGACGAAGATGACAATCAGGATACTATAAATACAACAATAACAGTTGAATCAGTAGAGTAATCATTCAAGGAATTAATCGTGGAAGCTACTAGACTTTATATACCGATTAAGAAATATCGTTCAAGGTTTAGGCCTAAATGGTTATCAAATGAACTAATGAGACTCGTGACAGAGAAGAAAAATGCATGGGATGCATATAAATTATCAGGTGACGCAGAAGCCTGTGGCAGATATAAGCTAGTCTGTAATCAGGTCACAAAGGAGGTTCGGCAGGCGAAGGCGGATTACGAGAAATCTTTGGCAAAAGATGCTAAGAAAAACAGCAAGGATTTCTTTACTTATATAAACTCTAAAAGGAAGGGGCTGAATATGATTGGTCCACTTGACATCGATGGTTCGACTGTTGATGATCCTGCTCAGATAGCAAACAAACTGAATGAGTATTTTGCATCTACATTCACACGTGAGGAATTATTACAGTTTGAAAATGGAAGAAGGTTATCAAATTGTAGCAGTGTGCTTAATGATTTTGTAATAACTGAGAGCAAAGTGGAGGAGAAATTGTTGAAGTTAAACATAAGAAAGGCACCTGGGGTGGATGGGATCTATCCAGTTATTTTAAAGGAGGCGGCAAAGCAACTAAGCAAACCCTTAGCCATAATTATGAGAGCATCCTTGGACTCAGGGGAGGTTCCCACGGACTGGAGATGTGCAAATGTGTCCCCAATTCACAAAGGTGGATCGAAGGGTGACACGAGTAATTACAGACCAGTTAGTTTAACTTCTGTTCCGGGTAAAATAATGGAGTCACTGGTTAAAGATGCATTGCAGGATCATCTAGACAAGACTGCAGCAGTAATTCAAACACAGCATGGGTTTGTTAAGGGAAAGTCTTGTCTGACAAATTTGATTGGTTATTATGATGTGGTCACAAAGGAACTGGATGCGAAAAATAATTTTGATATCATATACTTGGATTTCAGGAAAGCTTTTGACACTGTTGCGCATGGAAGACTACTGTACAAATTGGAGCAGAATGGTATTAAGGGTAAGTTGCTACAATGGATAAAAGGATGGTTAAGTGGGAGAAGACAGAGGGTGGTAATCAATGGGTGCTGCTCTTCATGGACTAATGTTATTAGTGGAGTCCCACAGGGTTCGGTGTTGGGTCCACTGTTGTTTTGTGTATTTATCAATGATATTGATGAAGGTATATCAGGCTTAATGTCGAAGTTTGCAGATGACACAAAGGTTGGCAGGGTTGTTAATGACAGTAATGGCAGTGTGCTACTGCAACAGGATCTAGATAATTTGGGCAGATGGGCTAAGAAGTGGCAACTGAAGTTCAACCTTGACAAATGCAAAGTACTGCATATGGGTAGAAGTAACCCCAGAGAAACGTACCAACTGTGTGGTACTACACTTAAGGTGGTAGAAAATGAAAAAGACCTGGGAGTAATTGTGCAGTCAGATATGAAGTTTTCTGAGCAATGCAGACAGGCTGCTAGGGCAGGTCATGGGGTTTTGTCAATGATATATAGGAATTTTGCTAGCAGGGAAAAGGAGGTGATTGTCCCTCTGTATAAGGCAATGGTCAGGCCACGCCTTGAGTACTGCGTACAGGTCTGGAGGCCTCATTTTAGGAAGGATGTAGATTTGCTTGAGCGTGTACAGAGAAGAGCAACACGATTGGTGAGGGGAATGAAGGGATTCTCTTACCAAGAGAGGCTTAAGTTCTGCAAATTGCAGTGGCTGGAGACTAGGCACCTGCGCGGTGATCTGATTGAGGTCTATAAGGCCTTGAATGGGTTGAGCACGCTGAATTCTGATGGGATCCTTCCACTTGTTCAGATTACGAACCTACGGGGACATAAGTTCAAATTAAGAAATTACAGATGTAGAATAGATGTGTGGAAATTTGCCTTTAGCCAGCGGGTGGTTAATTGCTGGAACAAACTTCCATCTGTCGTTGTGGAAGTTGATAGGTTAAATAAATTTAAGGAGGAACTGGACAGGCATTTGGAGGGAATGGCGTGATGATTTTTTTTTTTTTTTTGGCTGATGCTGCATAAGCTCCTACACTTGCTTTCTTGCATCATGTGCCACTACTACTACTACTACTACTACTACTACTACTACTACTAGTAGTGGATAAAAGAATTCAATGTGTATTTTCATAACTTCGGGTGTATGTGATCAACTACAGATGTGGGATCCTCCCCCCACTTTAACTGTTCCTATATAATTCAGAAAAACTGAACGAAGTGATATAAATGATAGGGTAAATCAAAAAGCATATCATTGGGAAGGTAATTTACTGATTGATTAAAATATATGGACAGTTAATTTAACCAAAGAAATGTATTGCTAATTCTTATTTTTAATATAACTGTTGGTTTCCGTTTATTAATTAACAGTTAATATTCTCATATCTCTAATTCGGTAATAAAATATTTTTGAAGATTTTACTTTATTGAAAGATCTTTGAGAATTTGTGCCGATAAATGCTAGAAGTTACAACTTTAGTTATAAGTTCGGTACTCTTTGGGAAAAAATCCATACTGGTGAGTGGTGGTATTTATTTTTCACATCATTGATGTAATAACCGTACAGCATTAATGATAATACGTTATATTATTTCTTTCTCGGCATCTGTTTCTTCTGTCAGTATATAGGCTCCAAATTACAGGAGGGATAGGCCATGACTGGTAGTACAAAAACATTGTAAAGGGCCATGATGGGAAAGTAAGATATTTCGGAAAGCTCATGGAACAGAGATTCTTGCAAATTCAATTTGCAAGAATCTGTTACAAATGTAGCGTATATTATTATTTATTCATCTCTCTCTTTAATTGTACAGTCAATTTCCTAGGGAACGTACTACCAACTACATAATAACCTAATACAAACGTCTGTGCTTCCATTCTTTGATTTAATTTATTTATTAATTAAAATAAATAAGCAGTACAATATTACTTCATGTATATACTCCTTTTTTAGTTCTAGTTATTGATGACATTTGTTGTCTTGAAAAATATGGCCAGTACCCAAATTAAAATTGCGAAAGAGTGCCTTCATGACACTCATCATGAAGCATTTATTATTTTATTCTAAGGTAGATAATAAGGCATTATTTAGTATAAAATATTATTGTAGGTTGAATGAGTGTCTGTTATCAGAACGTTTCATTATATATCACACCGTAGCATTATCAATAAGTGAGTAAATAATATCAAAACTATTCCTATGTGAATGGTTTTAGTTTTATTTACTCACTCATACAATCTTACAGCTGATTTTTCAATATTTTTTAACTATCTGAACTTAACCTTTGAAATAACTTTTATGTTTTTCTATAGCAAATTTAAAAAAATACCCTAATTAGGACACACACACACACACGCACACACCGGGTATCCAGATGGTCCTTGACAACACTCTTAAGCACGTAAAAATCTCTACAAAAGGTTAGCCGAAATAAGTGCAATTTGATGCGAAGGATGTTCTGACGACGGCCCACACGATTCTGAGTAGTGGTTCCCAGCGGGGTTGGTATTGACCCGTCGGACTGCGCGACCTCCATTCTAGAGGGGAGAAAAATAAAAAAAAAGCTCGTTTTCCAGTAGACAAAATGCTCTCATTGAGCTTATAAACAAAAGGAGGAATCATAAGAGCCCCCCCACCCCCCCCATTAGAGTTTCAACAGGCAGTTAGTGACGATCGTTCCGCCTCCTGCGTTCATTTTCTTTAATTTAGAATTTTTGGTTAGGGGGCATACGCCCTCGCGCTTTACCGCTAGGGCGTATTCAGGGGTGGGCAGAGAGGGCATATGCCTCCTAACCAAAAATTCTAAATTAAAGAAAATGAACGCAGGAGGCGTTTAAAAAAAAAAAAAAAAAAACCTCAAAAACTTGGTCGCCATCCCCCCCCCCCCTCACGATGATATCTGGATGGTCGCCATGCCCTCCCTTACAATGATACGCCACTGGTTCACGTGAATGACGTGATTACTTGATGATTGTGCGAAAAACTCGAGATAACACTAGTGCTCTTTTTTTTTTACCATTGAAAACGTCATAGCTATTATTTCAGATTCAATAAATAGAATCAGACACATGTTTTTATGATCGGTTGTGAAAATGCGCACATATGCACATATATACACACATTATATGTATATGTACAGTATATATATACATATATGTATATCACACACACCCGCCTAATAAAAGTTTGGAGTCACAGCGTATAACAGTTTTCGTTATTTTTTTGAAATTAGCTATGACAATGTAAAGTTTAATATAAATTAACTTCAAACACACTGCAAAGTATTTTACCGTCTTTTATTAAGCTTTGAAAAATTTACAAAAAAAAAAAAATATTGAAATGATTAATATTAACAAACACTGATTTTGCATCAAAATGTCCTCCAAGAGATTTTACCGCTACCTTACATACACATGGCATTCTGGCGATTAATTTACAACAGTGAGTTTGACTAACATTGCGATCTGCAAGGTTACCCATATATTTTGTGAAGATGGGAAGACTTCACGGACTTGAAGGTCTAGGACTCTAGATGATCGCATGAAAGAGCTCTATTGGGATTAAGCCAAACGATTGGGATAGTCACACCATCATTTGCAACACGCCCTCCTGTCGTTTAGTTGCTAGAAAGTTCCAGCATTGGGACTTTCGGGTCATTGTCTCGTTGTAATATAAAATTTCTTCCACAAAGTTGAAGTCCAAATCATATTGAATTACGTTCAAGAATGTTTTTATAGACGTCTTTTCTTAAAATTCCTTCAATTTTGAAGATATCGCCGACTCCAGAAAAACAAAAGAAGCCCCAGATAGTGATGGAATCACCACCGCGCTTGACTGTAGGTACTAAAACAACGTGTCACCATTTTTGATTCATTGATCGTCTCACATAAACTCTACGCTTTGATCACGTCAATTCGTTGCACAATTCGTTGTATGCGAAATTCGGTGAAAGACAATTCGTGACTACGACAATTTGGTGTATCACACGCAGATCAGAAATTAAACATTTTGGCTACTTAGAAAGGAAGAATGCAGAAATTGAAAAAAAAAGAAAATTACACATTCTTTATCTTTTTTATTTTGTTTATTTTGTTCTTTTATTTTTCTTCTTTTTTCTCTATTCTTTTATTTTTTTTCCAACACTCGAACTCTCACCCCGCGCTCCTTTTCAATAAAAACTTTCAGTTTTTTTTTTTTTTTTTATGGGATTTCCTCGCAAGCTCAGTCGACGTCAGGGTTCGCTCCAGGCAGAGACTTTATCTAAACCCGGCCTACCTCCTCGTGGTAGTGGATGGGTAGTCCCACTAGGGCCCCCCTCCGACCGAGGAGCCTTCCGTTACCCCTACACTACCAGGAATCCAATGAGTTCACTAAACCTGCAAAAAAAAAAAAAAAAAAAAAAATCTGTGTGCTGCCCTATTCAGGTTACTGTATTGAGTGGGATAAGTGTGCGAAAACGGGAAATGACTAAGAATGTCCTATAAGTGTTAACCGTTGTACCCAGAATACGCATGCATATACTGTATATATAAAATTAAAATTGTGTAAATGGAAAGAATGACAAGTGTGAATTTCGGTTCAGTGCATGTAGAGTGTGTGTGTTGTTCTAACAAGCTCCCCCAAATTAGACTGCAGTGGGGCAACCTACCAGGAACTCCCCTTCCCTGCAGACGTCAGTCCCCCCACCTTCTGCGACATCACGTGGAATTTTCTAACTCGGCTTCAGCTGGCCTGGCCGCTTTGCGATTACTAACAAAGAGGCACTGCTTGTCCACAGTGTGATCTCCTCCTCCTCTCCCATAGGGTGCTTTGGCCCTATGACTTTACTCCCCTACGATCCCTGTCTTCCTTTCCCGCTTCCCATCCCAACCTTTTTGCCTGGTGGACTCTACCAACGCAAATATTTTCCTGTTCTTAACTGTTTCCCTGTGTAGGATGGTCTCCTTCCACAGGGGTGCCCCCCCTCTGTCCCTTTTACTTCCTATTTCCAGGTCGAAAATCTTCCTATCATCCACCTTTATCCTCATCTGTCTCCCCCCGTTCCCTTTTTCATTTTCCAGAGTGTTTTTTTTTTGTCCTGTGGCCCTCCCTGGCAAGTTCAGGCGTCATCTAGGGTTCGTCCCCACAGGAGACCTTTCTATTCTCTGCTATACCCGGTCTGTCTCCCGTGCACTGGACAGGCAAAGTGGAGCCCCACTAAGTGTCCCTGCTGCTAAATGACCGGAAAAACAACAGACCAGCACAACTCACACTACCTATACTACATTGCACAGACCTAAAACTCACTCTACCTCTAGACTTTATAGGGTTTGTACTGCGACACAGAGTATACAAATACGGAGTTGAGGGGCCTTCCCGGTGCCACTTGACCATCAACACTATACATTATACCCCTCCACTACCACGACGAGGTAGGCAGGGTATAAATAAAGTCTGTGGCTGGGGCGAACCCTGGACGTCGACTGAGCGTGACAGGAAGGGCCCTAAAAAAATACAAAACTGGAAGTTTTTATTGGAAAGGAGTGTGGGGTGATAGTTCAAGTGTTGGAAAAAAAAAGGTGATGGTAAAGAAGATGGTGATAGGAAGACTTCCAACGGGAAAACGGAAGTTAAGGGGGAGAGGGTTACCCATATGGAAGGAGCCTATCCTCCACAGGAGAGGGAAGAACTGTTAAGAGCAGTGTATGAGAAGGATCGGTGTGAAGCTTTTTATACAAAATAAATGGATAAAAAATATATTATTTCCTCTTTTCTTTCTCTCAATTTCCGCTTTCTTCCTTTCTAAGTCGCCAAAATATTTATAATTTCTGATCTGTGTGATACACGGAATTGTCACACACCAAACTGTCGTAGCCACGAATTGTCTTTCACCAAATTGTCATACAGCAAACTGTCGCATATGACGAAATGTCATGTATCGAATTGACGTTGACCCACTCTATGATTAGATCAAAAAATTTCAAAATTGAATTCATCCATCCACAGTACGTTTTTCCACTTTTCAACTGTCCAATGTTGATGACTCTTAGCCCAATCGAACCTTTCGATTTTCTTTCTTTCTTTCGATTTTCCGGTTTTAATAAGGGTTTACGGACCGCTACACGATCACGAAGCGCTGCTTGTTGAAGACGAAATTTTGCAGTGAACGTAGAGATGGGAGTTTCTGTTGAAGTCAGCTCGAATTTCAGGTGGAGTAAGTCGTCGATTGCTTTTAGAAATCAGTGTTATGGTCTTATCTTCAATCGTTATCCGTGATCGTCCTGATTGTGGTCTGTCCTTTAAACTGCCAGTCTCCTTGAATCGTCGAATGATAGTTTGTACTCCTTTAAAAGAAACACCTAATTTTTTTCCATGGAACAAATATCTTTATACAGAGTTATAATAGCACTTCTTTTTTCAACACTCAGTTCTTTATTTCTTGATATTTTTATCAAGAAACGCAGAAAACGTACACCAAACACTCTTTCTTTCTGACGGGTGTTCGATTTTATAAGTTGCTGCTCTTACTCAATTTAAATAAATAAATATTCTGTTTATACTCCGGAACGACCACACACTCAGAGGAGTTATATTATTGCAAAACACTCTAGAATCATCTAGAAGCTTCTATAATATTGAAACAATACTCCCACTTTCTACAACGCTGTACCACATTTAGGAATCTGCTACACCTTTCTGGAATATTATGGAATATTCTAGAAATTCTAGAAATATTACTTATTTTCTGATTTTTATACATAATAGAAAATATTGTAATAAAAATTGATGAACAAGTTGGTCCTATTTTAATAAAAACTTTAAAAATTAAGAAATATGAAACGTGGCGAACAGTTTGGAGCGTCTGCGAAGAAGAATCGAGATCTATCCGAGGTCGAACGTGGAACGATTGTGGGGCAAGACGTGCAGGTGAATGGTTAGGTGCTCCCATGCTGTGGTGTCACTGGTCTACCATGATTGGTTCAACGGCGGTCGAACAATCAGCCAAGAGCGTTGACCACACGTGGGACGGCCACGTGTTTCGTCTTATGTTCAGTGTTGTGTATGTACACCGTCATTTACTAACCATTACTTCAGTCTAGGTTTAGGGTGATGACTAAAAAATAAAATGATGACTATAAATAAATTCTATTTTAAAATTATTTAAAATTTTATTTTAAATTGTGTTCTAATAATAATGAATTTGCGTCGAACTCCACTGTGCTGAAAAGCATTTTGCAGAAAGTTCGATCCTGTCATTGGCTTATGTTGAATAGCATTTCCCCTTCAGACAGGAGAAACTTTTAAGAGCTTTTGTCGTATCGTGGACGAGTTAATGGATACCTAGCCAAGGGACATGGTGTCTCTCCCTTCTCTTTTAAACCCCATTTGTTCATTCCCAAAACAGAAAACCGGCCATAGAATATGCGCAATTTATAACACTGACGCTACTATGCCTTAGTTGCCTGTGCGCCTTTTTAAACAATCATGATATCCATTTTGTGCTCTTTAAAACCGGTTCACAGCAATTGATTAAATGCAAGTTAACTGCAGCAGTTTCATCATTAACTGGAGATGGCTGGGAAGGTTTATACGGTCAAGAATTATATTTAACAATTTGAAGTCGTTGACTATTTATTCATTAAATCCCAAGAAGTCAAATTTTCTGATTTTTCATAAAGCAATACCAGTGTTATCCTTAATCACTTCTTTACGATAGTAGCAACATTCCTTTTACATTGGTGGAAAATGAGCGAACGAATACGTTTCTTTGTCAGTTCAAATCGTACGTACTGAAAACGAATTATTCTTTTATTTTGTTCCCCTTCTTAGACTTTACTTAACATTACCAAGCGCCGGAGTTCACAACTTTTCACTCTCTCTCTCTCTCGATGTAGTTTCACTGGAGATGTTTCACTGTTTTCTCCTTCACAGCTGTCTTCAGTTCTGTTTTCAATTTCGCACGATTTTCAAGTATTTCTGCTCTATCCTAAAAGAAAATTAAAAACAACTTTATTCGAATCATGAGCTAATAACGTTCTGATCCGTCGTTGGCCGAAATCACTACTCTGACAAGATGTGACATGGAATCAACAAGGTGTTGAAAAGCAACACGAGGAATATTAGATATAAATAAATTCATTTAACAAAACTATCGTCAGTTCCTGGAGTAACGTGGGCAGAGGATTGTACTGATGAACGAGTCATTACAGTTCTTCCCACAAATAATCAATGGGATTAAAATCCTGGGATTGGGTTGGTCAGGGTAAGTGTTTGAAGTGTTCCTCGTGCTCCTCGAAGAACCACATTCTTTTTTTAACAATTTGGCGCGCTGGATGGTCACATTGTCATCTTGAAAGTACCCCTGTCTATAGGGCTAAACAGCGATATTTGCGGGTATACATGATTCCCGACGTTATTGTCTGCTATCTCCTGGTCTCCTGATCCCGCTGGAAACGTCCTAAGTACACAACATTCTTTACTTCAGCAATACTTATCATCTCTAAATACTTAGAAAACTTCTATCACCATCCAGCTTTCGAACATAGAGAAATATTGCTCTCTTATAAGGTTTATTGCTTTCATTATAATAATTCTAGTCTTTCACTTATTTATATACTTATTCGTATTTGCATAATGAAGAGAGAGAGAGCGAGAGAGATCACGTTAGGGATTGTCTTTTTCCCGGATTTCGGTAATCCCGGGATCCGGGATAAAAATGTTCTTTTTCCGGGATTATTGTAGGTGGAATTAAAACTGAAAATTTCACAGCATTTTATTTATTCACACACACACACACACACACACACACACACACACACACACATATATATATATATATATATATATATATATCCTAGCTCTAAGAAACGTAGACAAGCAGCTCGCTGACGCTATGGATGACATCGATGTGCTCACCAACAACCTGATTAACTGTGTCCATTCAGTTATATCTGACATTGTTCCTCAATCCTATCTTACCGCACGCTCTACCTACCCGCACTGGTATAACAGTGAACTAATACGTAAAATTAAATCCAAAGAATTCTACAGAAACAAGTATAAGCAAACAGGTGACAGTCAATACTATGAAATATTCAGCCAACTCCGCAAAGAAGTGAAAACTCTCATATTAAACTCCTACAACATGTATACAGAGTCAGTTCAGGATAGTCTGCTTACTCACAGAGATATCAAACCATTCTGGAATTTCATGAAGCATAAGAACATTACCAGTAGAAAGTTACAACTCCGTAACGCAGATGGAATTCTCTTATCTGACGAATTCAGTATTGCTCAAGAGTTTGCCAAACACTTTTCTAGAATTCAAACAAATGATACATTGAGACCTGCCTCATTTCCTGACTTCACACCTGTTAAAGATGATATCCTCATTAATCTCTTTATCACTGATGAAGATTTAAATTCGGCATTAAAAAGCATGAGAAATGAATATACTAGAGGCCCAGATGACATTCCAGGCTTATTTTGGAAAAGGACTGTCACTACATTGAAACCCCTCATACTGCGGATCTTCAACCTGTCTCTCAGGCTGGGGAAGTATCCTAAGCACTTTAAGCAGGTCAATATAGTTCCTATTTTCAAAAAAGGTGATAAAAATGACGTATGCGATTACAGACCCATAACCTTGCAAAACAGCCTGGCTAAACTCTTCGACACAGCAGTGCACAAACATCTCTTCGAATTCTTCAAGCCTTTTATTGATCAGAATCAACATGGTTTCTGCAGTGGCAAGTCAGTAGTCACAAATTTACTTCCTTTCTGGCAATACACCTCGGAAGCTCTTGATAACCACCTACAAGTTGATGCAGTCTACACAGACATATCCAAGGCATTTGATAAAGTCCCGCACGAACAACTTCTGGAAAAACTTAAGCTATATGGTATCCGTGACCCTTTGCTCTCATGGCTACGCAGCTATATTACGCATCGTTCCTTGAGCGTTATCATAGATCAAGTGAACTCAGACTGTTTTATACCACTAAGCGGAGTACCACAAGGCTCTCCCTTAGGTCCTCTTCTCTTCATTGTTTTCGTAAATGATCTTCCTTCTTTCATGTACACCTCCAATGTTCAAGTTGCTCTCTATGCAGATGATCTTAAGATCTACTCAGCAGTGAAGGAGACTACCGATTCTCAACAGCTTCAATCTGCTCTCAATAAATTCTCTCTGTGGCTATCTCTGAATGGCTTGTCTGCTAACCCCTCGAAGTGCAAAGTAATCTCTTTCTCATCTTGCAGATCTCCACAACTAATGAATACGGAGTATAGTATTAACTCTGTGATCATCGAAAGGTGTGACCAAGTTAACGACTTAGGGATTCTCTTTTCCAGCAGTGCTAAATTCGATGCCCATGTCCTTAAAATCACCAGCAAAGCATTCAAAACACTGGGATTCATCAAACGGAACACATACAAGTTCAAAAGCTACAGATATGCGGTTATCCTCTATAAAACTATTGTTCTGCCAATCCTTGAATTCAGTTCACCCATCTGGAATCCTCACACAAAGACTTTAACTAACAAAATTGAAGCAGTGCAAAAAAACTTTGTCCGTTACCTCACGTACCGCAATCCTCTATTCTATCACTCAGTGTATTATGAATCGCTGTGTGATTACTTTCATCTGAGGCCTCTGTGCACTAGAAGAGTTACTGCTGACATCGCCCTTCTAGCCAAAGTAATCACTGGAATTTACGAAGCATCTGATATCCTGAGTAAAATAAACTTCAATGCTCCTTGTAGACAAGTCAGGAACCTTACACCGTTTCGCCTTGACTCTGCCAACACGGATTTAATGAAGTTCAGTCCACTGAACAGAATCAGCAAATCAGCAAATGACTCTCGCATTGACTTCTTTGACAACTCCCAATCACTGATGAACTCCATCCACAAGTTTGCCTCTTCATTTAAACTGCAAAGTGACTAGCTCACATCTAATTATTGTAGCTTTTTATTTGTTATATTATTTTTCTATTCTCTAACGGATTAATTATTACTTGTTTTACCGGTAACTTAACTTAATACAATCCTCTTTTGTACATATGCTTTTATTGTTTGAATCTATATCAATGTTTATCGTCCTGTTGGATTTCATATTATTGTTATTATGTTTATTGATCTGATCTCAGATACACTGTTAATGGTTACCTGTTGTGTATCTTGTTATTAATAAAATATAATAAAATAAAATAAAATAAAAAATAAAAAAAAAATATATATATATAAACTACAAATTGAAACGAATCAAAACTTAGTTTTCAGAAACTTAACATGTTCTTTTTAAACCTTGACAGACTAGTGACTACATTGTTAAACAAAAATTTATTTCACTTTAGTTTATTTTGAAACTGATTTGGCAATTGACATGTAAAATGAACGTAAGAAACACAGCCAATTTACACTTTTATCGCTGAGTCTAGTTCTAAGTTTGGTTAAAATAGTCCTGCAGCCGAAAAGGACCTTTCAGCTTCTACACTTATTGGTGGTATGGATACGAGAGTGTCCATTAATTTTAATACATTTGTTGTGTTTTCACCAGTTGCCTCAAAGATTTCGAACTCCTTGGATATATTCTTTGCAAGTGATTGACCTTCGGCTTCATGTTGAGGGTCTTTAGAAACACATTCAGTTTGTTTTTTTGATTTGACGCGCCAATTTCTCACAAAGCGTCTGCTGTCTTTCGCTCTCACTGAGTCTAGTTCTAAGTTTGGTTAAAATAGTCCTGCAGCCGAAAAGGACCTTTCAGCTTCTACACTTATTGGTGGTATGGATGCGAGAGTGTCGAGACGAGTTATTATTCGTTTTGCTGTAACCAACAAGGCTGACTTGCTTGGAAATGGTTCTCGGTTTCTACTATTTTTCTATTTCTTTTATAATACGTTTTTCCAGTTTTTATATACTTCAATAATCCAACCAAAGCTTTTTGACTTCTCTCGTTTATCCTTAAAATTAGTGTTTCCTGAACTTTTCTCGAAAAGATAGAATTTTGCTCAGAAAGTTCTTGTATGATGAAAGAAAAAACTCCCTCTGCAGTAAGAAGTGTCGCATCACGACTGCAAAGGTTTTGCCATCCGATTTCGACGGGTTTCAACGCACGTACGAGGTCATTAAGAGCTGTATACTCTGCTTGACATATTGGATTTTTCATGTTATAGTCAATCATTCTTTTTTTAAATTTGTGATTTTGACTGTAAGAATCGTTCTAACATGGTTACCAAACTGTTCCATCTAGTTTTAGAATCGAGTACTAGGCTTAAATTTTCTTGCTTGAATGAAGATTTAACATAATTCTGAAGAGTATCATTTTTCAAGGGAGACTTTCGAATCATTCGCACAATCGTTCTAACTTTATTAATAATATTAGCTATGTTTAATGCACCGGAGAATAGGTCATCTCTGAAATCACATTTTTGTTCCTTATCAGGATTGTTTTCGAAGCTTAGATTTGAATCGTAATTTTCCGTTTCATCCTCTTCTAAATCTTCCTCGCTGTCTTCAGTTGTTTGTACCTCAATTACACCTTCGAATCATTCCGTCTCTTGTATAGAACGTCACATATTGCAAGGTGTATACCGTGGGCATAGCAAAGCTGATGTTCACAATCTATCAACTGTCCGAATTTCACTATAACATTCGCCCCATCCGTTACGCATGCAACTATACGATGCTCTATTGATAATTTGAACTCCAATAAAACTTCTGTTTTTCTTCTTCAACCATTTCTTCGGCGTTTATTCTACCATTAATATCAATCATTCCTAGATTCCAAAATTTGTCTGTATCTTGATGAACATTGATATTTAAATAACGTTTGTTTTTAAGCGACAAATATTCGTCTAGAGAAAGGCTGAATCTCTTACCATTTTTTAATGATTGTTCGATTTCTTTTATTTTATTTTCTTTTATAATATTATACTAATTGCATAACATGATTGGGATTTTTAGGAAGAAGCAAACCTTTTTCACTGAATGCTTGCTGAATAAATTCACTTTTACATATGGCACTGATAGGAAATCCATCTACAGCTACAAGCTTTGCAATGATTTCTTCTTTTGTGTCTTTCTTTAAAAAACTAAACAATGTTGGCTGAGGATGAACACTTTTTAAACATTTCGAAGAGCTTTCTACAGATTCATTCCCTGCAGAATGTTTGAGGTTACAATCATTTGCCGACGTAGGCTTCTCAATACAATGTTTAGTTTTTAAATGCCGAAGCAAGCCACTTGTAGAAAAACCTCTACATTTCAGTACTGCACCACAATGACTACACTTTGCTTCTTCATTATTACTACATTTAATGAAGTACTGCCAGACGAATGTTTTTGATCTCTCCATCGTCACAAAATATTAAAACAATAAAATATATATAAAGCGGCTTAACTGCAAGAGGATCTTTCTAGGACAAATGACACGTATAATCGAGAAGAGTCGAGACTCGAGAAATGACGACGATGACATTACAGAGAAATGTAAGAAAGTGCTGGCCTTTCGCTTTCTGCTTTATATATTGCAAATGTAATGTATGAAAATAAATATTTTTCTAAATTAAAATAATACACATCTTTATTGCTGACGATATCTCGAATTATGAAGGAACTATTTATCTTGCCAGCGCACGATGATCATATATATATATATTTATAATGTGTGTGTGTAAGACTGTTAGTATTGATTATTAAAGTTAGTAATTCAGACCGGGAAATCCCGGGATAAAGTAAATTTCCCGGGATAAATCCAGCAGCAAAAATCAACCGCGATCCCGGGATCCAATCCCTAGATCACGTATCAATTTACCGATATCATCAGCTTTCCTTTTCCTTCCAAAATAAATAATTGGTGGGAGATATTTAGCCTTGTGTAATAAAGATGATTATTATTGCAGATCGCAATACAGAAAGACTTTTTAAACATAAAAAAAGCAGCACTTCCACTCTGCCACAGAAATAAAAAATAAATCTCCAGCGTAGTCTTACTGGATTCAGAAAGAATTCGTATAACGAGATTATCTACTTGCAGAAAAATGGGCCCTCATTATTTCGTAATGCCTTTTGTGCATACGAAAGCATTACAGTACAATATTTTCCATAAGGCTGGAATCTTTTGATCCTTAGAGTAAGGAGTTTTATTGTATTCTCAAGTCTTTTTTTTTTATTTCGTTTTTTTCTTGTATAAGATACAATGCGTGCAGTAAAGAATATATGGTGACGTAATTAATGCAAGGTCATCTCATGCCTTCAGTTACCAGCTGAAATAAATCTACACTTGTGCTTGATCAGTTAAGTGACCCAGAACTTTTTCTACGTACTGTATTTTAAAACTACAACATGCGACTATAGCTAAATGGCATAATTTCGATTTTCACTAACTTTAAAGATTTTATATCAATTTTTATATCGATTATATTACATGACTTTGATTTTTTTACTTCACTAATTTTTTAGTGTTTTTTTTAATGATCTTGTTAATTTGCCTCGATTTCTTAAATTTTATTATTATCTAGTTTAATTTTCATAGGGCCTATAGAGTTTTCCTAGATTTCTATTGGCATTTAAGCAGATTATTCAAATACACTGTACCACTCAAAACTGGAAATTTTTTTTATAAAAAGTACAAATTTCTTATTTGGATAAATTAAATAAAATTTACGAAATAATCAAAAATTCCATCGTCATTTTTCCCAATTTGTGGCAAATCACATATTAGAATATAAACGCGATTGAACAAGTTTCAGTTTGCAGGCCCCCGTAATTCTTTTAGCGCGGCATAAACCAATAATGGTGACAACTGTCATTGACTATAAACTACCATCTCTGTTTCAATCCTGGAATTTCATTCTGTGAAGTAATTCAGTTCTTTTTTTTTTCTTCTTTTTTTATTACCTCCCAGAGAGTTCCGTCAAACAGATGTCCATTCTGGTAAGGCCATCTGTTGTAATTTTCGGCCGACTCTCTAATTAGCGCTGGTTCCATTACAACACACGTAGGCACTGCTTTAAATAATACGCGAAACTTAAGAAGAGCAAATGAAAACATCGCAGAGCAAGGATCTTCAGTCTTTTCAGTCGGAGAATCACATTGCAAATTAGATATGATGTGGCTTCTCGGGTTGGACGCAGGGGGTGGGGAGAGGGATGAAGCCAATGAAACACCCGGTTTTAATATATGTGATACAATTTCTTGGGCTTTGTTTAGTTTGAAATCCGAAGTCTCCTGCATCAAAACATCAAATAAGGATCTCATCCATATATATATATAAAAAAAGGAAAAAAATTATGCCTATTTTATGAAGAGATATGCACGTAACCTATGTCGTTGCTCAACTTCCACTATGCTTACATTGTGTCAGAACAAGGTGTTTTATTGGTATACTAAATCCCTCTTGAGGCTTCAGTTTGGTGTATGCAAGACGGAGTTTTGCCCTCTCCTCTAAATAATTAAAATACCAAACATAGGCTTATTATCGCCCTAAGGCATCCCTATGCTTGCGACCTTTGTGAATTCTCTACTTCGAATAGGAACTGCAATCATCCCCTGCAACCAGCAAACAACTAAAGAAGAATTGGGGAAATTATTAGACAGACTCCACCCGGCTGCTTAAGTTAACTATTTCCAAAAGGTAACATTGATTTGAACAGTTTGGTAGCAAGTTCAAATAGTCTCAGAGAGATTATCTGAAGAGTTACCTTTCTTAGCTTGTGAAAAATAGCTCTCTATCCCTTTCATTTAACATTAATTTGAACATTAAATTTACACTAATTGTGTAAATTGCGCCCGTTTACTTACACCGGAAGGGACTTCAGTTTAAATAACAAACAAACCGGTGTCACTGAGGTGTAGGCTTACACCTCAGTGACACCTTCTCGACAAATTTTCTTAATACGCGTAACACATGAGTAATAAAATTCTTCATCTTTCTGTCTCTCTATGAACAGAAATCTGAATTTTTCAATAATTCCTAACAAACTGGACATAATTCAAAAGCTCGTCGCATTTAGATACTTAAGGTCAGCCGATTTTTTTTCTGTAGCGTGTCGAAATTATTTAGAAAAGAATTAAAAATCTGCCCACAAGCATTTCATAGTTAGAATTTTGAGTAGTTATCTGGTCGAGGTAATACGTCCCCCCCCCCCCAGCTTCAGGCAATTGGCACAATAGTAGAACGAAAGGTGGAAGGTTCAGATGGTACTCTAGCAATTATTGTGTTATTATTATTATTATTATTAATATCAATTTATTTCCGAAGAACTGTCCTTTTACAGCCATGCAGCTAGAGGACATGAGTTATATACAGAGAAAAAAACATAAAATACAGACATATGCATTGCATACAGAGCCAGATACAATATACGGCCTTAAACAGCCACTGGTGAAGATACAAAAACATAAAGTTATAAGAAATACAAAAACATAAAGTTACAACAAGTACAAAAACATAAAGTTACAACAAATAAAAGTGCATCCGGATACATCGAAGCGTGGATATTGCGGTATCACAGAGAGTCCACCTAGAGCTTGACTAAGGCATACATGTCTGCAAGAATGGAAGATCTGTAGGTTCTGTCCTTGCAAAGTTTCTCAGCGTCTATGGCTAATCTGTTAAATATTTGGAAGGAGTTGTGTGGAAACATGTTGTCCAAGGAGGACATGCTACGCAGCTTCGACCTGTATGGGGAGGTGTTGGACTGGCATCTTCTACTGTCGGACGGTCTGGCGATGATATCCCAAATATCGGGTGACTTCAGTTTTCCGGATAGAAGCTGAGAGAGGGTAAGAAGGTTCCTAGAGATGATGTGATACCTCCAAGGAAGCGTATTAAGATTGGTGACCAGAACAGATTTTGAGATTGTAGGTGTTAGCCCAGCAACCCTATTTAGCCATTTCAAGATCCAGAATTCCAGGGAGAGGAACCTGGCTTGGTATGATGAGGGTGTTGCCCGGACCATGAGAAGCACTTTTTTTTAAAAAAATGTAGCCTAAAATTTCCTTGTTTCTTATGGTCCTGGGGCATACTAGGTGCATATAATGATGTCATTATCTTCAGTCGTGGTTAGTAACAGTATGGTAAAAACCGCCTGGTGGCTTTCTACGAAAGCTAGCCTCCTTCATTGTGTGGCTATTTCGCATTACTCGTACCAAAGGCAATAAATAAAAAGGACAATTTCTGAATTAAATACGGAGTTAGCTGTAATTCCAGGAGGTCGTAGCTAACTATCGCCATTGAACATCTCAATTAACAAACTCTAAAATATTCATGAGCGAGGAGTGGACAAAAAAGATGTTCGCCCCAAATCACGATTTGGCACCAACAGGAAGAATGAAAAGACCAATCATTGCTTAGTTGTGCGATTGGGTGAAAGATTGGTGGGAGTTAGTGAAACACGAGACAGTTTCCCCACCTTTCAAGAAATGCGGAATCAGCAATGTCCTTGATGGCAATGAAGATGATGCACTCTTTGAAGAAAGAAAGTTCAGACCATGACATTAGTGATGACGCATTATCAGTGTTATACGATGAGTAAAAACTACGTTTTGCACCGATATTTTGTTTAGTATTTGTGTTTCAAATATATGCAGTAAAGTATTTTTCCACCAAAGTTTTCCTTTTGAAGTATAAGGAGAACAACGAGTTGTTCTACTTATACTTCAAATAAGTAATGTTTCCCCATTAGGGAAGACTACTACTATTACTGTACTTATTTTTATTTGGGTACCACCACTCAAACAACACTGTTTAGAGGCTATTTATCTTATCTCATGGGGAATGATGCCAACGTACAAACTTCTGTTTCCCTAAAACATTCAACTATGTAGTAATGATGTAAGTACACTAACTAATGTTACAATTTGAATTTTACGTAGTTTGAGGCTTCTGCTTTAAAATATTATTAGTCCAAAAATTATTACATAAAAAAACGAACGCGTCGAAATGTAACACAGTGTAATTTCTAAACTTTTCCTTGTTTTTTTTTTTTTTTTTAGTTTTCGCTACAGTTAAAAAAAGTATAAATGCTTCGTATTTCTAAGATGTATGAAGGAAAATTCACGATTCTATACAAACAGATAAGTGTTAATAATGAATGATTTTGAATAAAAAAAATGATAATAGAAGAATATAGTATCTTTTTCATATTACGATACAACCAACGGTTATAGGTGATGTGGCCGGCTATCTTCTACTGATTCTGAAGATTTAAAGGTACGAAGGATGGTTAATGACCAGAATCAAGTTATGTTTTGAACTGCTTGAAGAATTATTAGAATATGATATTCAGGTATAGAGGCCACGTTTAAAAAGATTCATAGAGCTTCTAGACAGAGTTCAAAGAATGGCAATCAGCTTGGTGAGGGGTGCTAACCGATATCTACATGAACTGCTTACAAGTAAGAAGGGGAAGTCTGCAGGCGTGGTGGTGGTGCTGGATATCTTAGGGGTGGGGACCTGATTGAGGTATACAGGTATAAGACCCTGAATCCGTAATATGAACGAGGAAGGTATATTTTCACTAGTAGGAGAGACGAGAATAAGGAAGCATAAATATGAAATGTTAAAGAGCAACAAAAAACTAAATCTCATGAAGTTTACCTTGAGCAGGGGTGATCCAAATTATGTACTGGAATAAATTGTCCGTTGAAGAAGCCGAGGGGAAGTACGAATGAAATTGATTTTTTTTTTTTTTTTTTTGGCACATAAAGCTTGCATTATTTGCATCATTTGGTCATATTAATACTTCCGACAAAGAAATTGTAAGTTGTTAATCTCTCTGTCTCTTTCTCTAATTTTCATATAGAGAATTACCTTCGTTTTTTCTTGAGAATTCACATCAGACACGATAAACACACAAACTTGAATTTATTGCTCTGCGTGTATAGCTTGTCTGTGAATAATAGTAAAGATAGTGAGGTTAGGGTTAATTCTATGCCTTATCTTCAATGGGCATCACTGTCTATAGACTCTGGTAGCAATGCAGGAGTCAACTGGCGAAAAGAAAACAGATTACCATTCCTGCCCCAGGGTACAGTCTAGAATCAGGAATTTATAAATCCCAGAGAAAACTATATTCGAAGATTCACAGAAAGTTATATATTATTAAAGTTTGATTCCAAATAGCATCATTCGTGCCACGCCGCCCCTCCACCCCCCCCCCCCCCTATAAACTCTTCCTGCTAAAAATGAACATTCCCACTCAAGTCTTTCTAATTCAAGCATTAAGTGTAAATGTCAATAAATTTTATAGCATCCATACTAGTAAAGAATTGTCATCAAGTCCTAACAACTCTATTGTCATTCACATCGCTGCTCTTTGTAAGGCACTTTAATAATATTCTCTTTGACTCTTCCTCAGCAAAATATTACCACTACTACGACTGTATTCTTAACACACATCTGTGCATGAACACTGGCGATGGAGAAGAACAGATATTTGTACCCGAAGGCAACTTAATGAACAAATTTATTGGATAGCAAACAGCCTTCCTTTCGTTACAAAGAGCATATCGCAGTGCGATGCGTCAGTCGACTCTCCCGAAACTACCGAGTGTAAAGAAAACAAGCACATAAGAAAACAACGAGGTAAAAGGAAAGATAAACATTTTAGAGAACTTCTTGAAAGGAGCTTAGCAACATTTTTCACAACGCACTAGTTTTATGCCCAACGGAGATGGTTGTCAAAATAAAAGCAATAAATTCACCCTTAAAATAAACTTTTAATCGTCGCTCTCCAAATGGGTACATGACTCACTTAACCACAGTGTGAAAAATGTCCCCCACTGTCACCGTTTCTGTGCCCTGCTGGGTCGAAATGGTACACAAATCTCACAAAATAACGCATTTAAGTCACCGAATTCGTCAGCGCCATTCATTGTCTTCAAATGATGCTTAAGAGTTCCTGAAAACTCTTTGGCAACTCATGCGTAAACAGGGATGACAGAGAGAAATTGCATAAACACGACCGAAAGTTTAAATTGTAGCAATTAGCGATTTCATCAAGTGCTTAGCACCATCTTTAAGAAGTAGCCTTTTACTAAAGTTATAAATACACAGCAGCCGTATTCACTTACACTGATTGTTTTGAAAACTGCTTCTGTCCCCAAATCTATCCAAGGGCTTCTTCCTAAGGGCGGTTTTGGGAGTGGGCAATCTCCTGACCGTTCGCTGCATATTAACTTTCAACTATCGCTGTTTTTAAGTATACGTAACTGCTACCGTGAGTCAAAATTACCCGATGATTTTATTTAAAAAACAAGGCGCAAAAACTTTGTTCTTCTTTTCAATATTTTTATTAGTTTCACGCAAGACTAGTAATGTTAAAAAAAGAAAATAGAATGAGGTCATATAATAAAAACTGCGCTGAGATTGAGGAACAGATTTAGATTCTTCCATTGTAGGAGTTAAGACTAGAAATCTTCTCTTGCTTTGGAAATTCACACAGTTTGATAACAGCGTGTTCACTTAGTCTATGCACTGAAATGATCAATCACCTGAAAATTATCAAACTTTTTTTTAATGGAAGGAGAAAAAACTGTAGGGGTCAAAACTGACCCCTTTCAAGATATACCTGTTGGAAAATATGCTTGCATTTAGTGACCGCTGTGGTCATTACATATGGTAATTATTCATGGCTATCAATTCCAGCAATTTTGTAGACAATTGGCCCTAGATCACGTCGAAGAATTGCAATCATGGTCCGTCTTCGGACACGATTCAAAATGAATGACTTTGCAAGCTTTTTTTTTATGAAATCGAACCGTCTCATTTTTTTATTAGGGTTTGCACTTCTTCAAATAATGGCTGTTAACTACAGTTATATCCATCATTCGATAGAAATTTTCCACTGGCCATCTTCGACTTTGCCTTCTAGTTGCATAGCAAGCACATTTATTGTCTATTGTGTCAACACCACCTTTGGTTTGGTTGTATTATAAAAGTCAATTATTTCAGGGTTTTTATTTGGTAGAACACATTTGCATGGTGCATAGATGAAATCAAAATGATGCTTCTATTTTTTTTTTTTTTTTGGCACAGATGACACAAGCGTTTTATCATGCGTAAAACCAAACTGTGAGTCTTCCTTTTTAGTTTTTTTAGGTATAAATTAATTGGGAATTTCTCTTTTGTATTTTTTGTTCAGCTCGTCAACGAACTCCGCGAGAACCAGTTGTTACCAGTTGTGTTACGATTGGTATTAGAGATAAAACCGCATTGAAAGTTTTTGTGGATTGGATTGTGTTGTCTTCTCAGTAGAAACGAAAGCATAAATAATTTGTTGTCGCATCACAGAGACATAAAATTTTTATTCCATACCTTTGAGGCGCTTACTTTTCATACAATATATACTGTAATTTCTAACCGCTATCTTGATATGTATGGCAAAGTATTGTCGTTTCTTCCAACGTAACTTGATTTAAACCCATGCAGTTTAATCTCTGGAGTTATTTCAAAGACAGGGTATTTCTGAAGAATCCCCAAACCATTCCTGCAATTGAAGATGAAATTGTTTTTGTGTGTGTGTCAGAAGAAACGCTGCAGCATGTTCTTTGCAACTTCAAACTCCGACTGTGACGCATTCTTAATAAACGTGGAGGACGCACTGTACATGTTGTAGCATGGATTTCCCAGAGTTGGGAAATCCATGCCACAACATCTTCAGGTGTTAATTTCTATTTTTAAACAATTTTTTCTTCAGTTTCGCCCGACTAATTTAAAACTTTTCGCCTTGATGGGATTCGAAAAAGTAGTAAAGTGAGGTCAATCGTCATAAGACACACTTTTTTTCTTTTTTCCTGGAAAATGTGGCTTAAATTCCCTACATGTTATGGTCTGAATGTATATTAAGTGCACGCAGTGATATTTTTATTTAGACCAGGCTACACTGTAATCAGTGTATGCTGTTGCCTAGCGTATTAGAACTTGTTCTTGATTGCAAAGAAAAAGCTCAATAAAACCTTACTTCCTACTAGAAACCTCAAGTTTTTCAAGAAATATGGAATTTAGCAGTGCCTTTGATGGGACTGAATACGATGAACACTTTGAAGAAAGTTCAGACCATAACATCGATAATGACGAGTGTGACTAAACTGAGCTTTTGAGAAATTCGTCCTGCACTGATATTTTGTTTAGTATTCACTTGTGAATTTTTGTTTCAGATATATGCAATAAAATATTTTTTATTCAAAATTTGCATCTAAAATATTTAAATTGTTATTACGTGAAGTATGAAGTTTCATTGCTACATTTTATATTATCAAACAAAAACAAATCGCACACGTATTTGGTTGTACTGCAGACTGAATAAACAGAAAAGCAATAGCATATGAAAAAGTGAAAATTTAATTTTTTATATGCTACGGGAATAAAAATTTCGCCTTGAAATAAAGGAGCCATCAAAAAATTCTGCTCGTGAATCTTAAATGCAATATAGAAAGTTTGTCTACCTGTTATTTCATGCAGTCTTATCTTGCAGGAACCAGTGTAATGCTCTTCTCCCATTCAGAGAAGGTGGAAAGCTATGTTCAGATCGAAAACCTTAACCTCCCCAACTCAAGATATTTTTCATATGTGGAGATCACTATAAAAATTGTATTACAGATGATAATGTTAATGCTCTTTTGTTCAAAATTATACGTAGCATCGAAAACTTACCACACCCTAAAGGTATTTATTGAGCTTTGTTATAGAAATATGGAAGCATGAGGCAAGAAATTGAAAATATCTGAACAAAATAAAGTATCTTTATTTAATGCGGTAAACTCAGCATACATCAGTTCGAAACACAAGCCACGTTAGGCTAAGCGATGTAAGCGATTACAGTTCTTCGTATTGAGTCAAAAAGCGTCTGACATCCTTTCGAAGAATCTCTCCTGCCTGAGTTAACTGTTCCCTTAAAACCACTATGATTTTGACTAGTTGTAGCATGATCAACGCTCCTTCGAGTATTCGTCCCATCATGTCCCAAACACGTTCAACAGGAGACATTTCGGCAGACCGAGCAACCCAGAGAAGCATTCCGACATTGCAGAGAAACTACCTGGCATTGATAGCGTGAAGCTACCTGGCATTGATAACCTGGTATCGATAGCATTGATAGCATGGCACCGCTGAATATTCGGCTTGTATGCCTTTGCTGAATATGAGCAAGAACAGGGATCATTCTATCATTGCTTCCCAGACAGAGCCTTGACTAACCACTAATAACAATTCGTTGCATGTAGCCATTGTAGCTGGCTACATCTTCGCACCACTGAAGTTACTGTGCACAATGGGATCGGGAAGCAATGTAATGCACAACATGAATGCAACTCCTCTAGCAGCTCCTCTACCAGTACTAATTGATGCTTCTTGATATTTGGTACCCTAAAGATGAATTAAAATCCCCTTTCATCTTTCTCATAGAGGAAAACTGTTAGCGACTTTAGATATAAGTTTCAATTTAGGTGTAAACCTTGTTCGAGGTGTTTATATCTCTATTGAAGATTACTCCCATGAATTACTTCCATTTCGAATTTGCTGTTGGCAACATCATCAATTGATCTGACTGCATAGAATTTAATAATTGTCCCAGACCACTGCAGTCATCCTTACGAAAGCACAAGCTTTTCCCTTTATCCTTGATGGTAGTTACATCTTTACAAGTAAATCCCATATGTACACTGTGATCATTGCCATCTAGTGGGTCCTTTACCTGCAGGTTCTTAATACATGAAGAATCACTGCCGATAATCAGATATTTGCTCTTTCTTGTTGCCTGTTTAACCTGTTGCTGTAGAAAACAGTCATCGAAGAAATCCACCTTGCTAATAATATGCAAAGCAGTAATTTTACTCTTACCAAGCAAGCATGCCGTCGGTTCTGGGATCGACTTGTTCATTACAGTGCGAAAGGGTTCTAACCAACAATGCATTAATTGCTTATGTATTAAATTAAAATCTCATGAAACCCCCCCCCCCTCTCTCTCTCCTTGATAGATGGTATTGCTATAATTTCCATTCCCCCAGCCCTACAGCTTTTTTTTTTTAACTAGCAAAGCAGTGATTTATGTATATAGTATCGGTGTAAATACACCCATAAATTTGAACTACGTAAGTAGCGCAGAAGGCATTGTTTTAATTGTATCTCATATTGTGGTTGCCTTGTTGTATTACCAGGGTACCTGCCCGCCCAATGATGATGAAGTCCAATAGCTTCGAAACGATCGTCTGGGTGGTGGTATCCTCTGAAAATAAATAACAGTAGTCTTCTCTACTAGAGAAGCGTTATTTATTTGAAGTAGTGCAATACCGCTATCTCGTTGTGAAGGCAACCACAATATGAGATACAATTAAAACGATGCCTTCTACGCTGCTTACGTAGTTCAAATTTATGGGTTAACTATGGTTTTTTTGGTTGCACAAAATGTATGGAAGCAACGTGAGTGCAAATGTAATCCGATTAATACGAAAATGCAAATCCGTGAGAAAAAAACAAAGAAAAAAAAAACCAAAAAAAACGTCAAGATGAAACTTTTAAAGCTTTCTCCTTGGGAAAAATCCAGATTTTTGCATCTGTGTTATCTGTAAACAGACCAATTTTCCTATCATGATGACAGAACTTTGACTCCTCCAAATGTGAAGATTGGATCCGCCCCTTGGCATTTTAATTTTATTTATTTATTTTGTCACAGGTGTATTTTAAATTACTGTTTCAGTTGTTTGTCGTAGAGTTTTAGTTGCGTCAGCAACTTAGGCCATAGTGCGCCGTGTTACAATACACTATCTGTAAATTGCGTGTATTCTTGTAGTTGATTCACTGTTTACTGGACGAAGAACAAGAGTTTCCGGGAGAAAAAACTATTCTACCGTTGCCTGAGACCGACTAACTGAGCCACGTTGTAAAAAAAAAACAAAAACAAAAAAAACAACGTAAAAATTCCTGGCGTAATTGATGGGGTTCGAACTCAGTTCTTTTCCACCCAGCGTGAGATGATTATACCAACCGTGCTTCCCAGGATGGCTTATAATTTCGTTCCTCATTAATTTCGTCACGTTATAAACAGGGCAGTAAGTGCTGCCATCTAGCATCGCAATATGGAAGCTTTTTAATTCTTATCGAATATCAACTGTTGAGCTATACACGGTCTGTACCTAGTGTTTCCAACTATTTCGGAGATAATTCTGGGATAGCTGCCCATGAGAGGGCTCTATTATACTGGACGGTCTCCACCAATCCTGAGGTACATATATGCCCTCAAGCCATTTCTCCCTAGAGAGAGAGAGAGAGAGAGAGAGAGAGAACCGACCTTGATACCTTTCTATCCTGGATTGAGATACATTAAATAATCTGCAAAAATAAAGTTTATACAGCAATATTTTATTGTAAAAACATTTGACATTGCAGAATATATTTGCTTGTATTATATAAATCCTTCAAAATATGTAAAAGTATGTTCAAGCAGAAAAGATAACGTTTTTTCCAATAATATATATACATATATATTGTTTTTCACTCTTTGTTGCTTTTACCAATTCCTTCTCAATTGAGTCCATATTAAGAAAATTTGCGAAATCGGCAAAGGATTTAGTTATATTCAACCTGACTTGCAATTCTGCTCCCACCAAGTAGTCAGCTATTCTGTTCTGGTCTGGTCTATGCTCGATAGATCGGAACAGAAGCTCTGACTATGTTCAAGTGACTAAAAACTCTTTCTGGATAGACTTTTCTCGCTGGAATAGACATCATGAAAGAAAACAATTTTCGTTAGCTGACCCGAAGTTTGATTCTTTCTGAAATACTCAGCCCATATTTTATCATCGGTTTTCTCTTTGTTTGAAGTAGGGAACCACAGTTAAAGCTGCGAATATTCATCATATAAAGCGAAAACATCAATTCCAATTTGTTATATTTTCTGAATATAGCATAACTGTTCCCATATCCATTAAGATTAATTACTATATTTAATAACCACTTACATGCAACGTGAAATTAATAACATAGTTTATTAAGATAATCGCTCAAACCACTGCACATTTAAGGTGACATTTCAGGCATCTTACCGATACCCATCATCAGAGCGTGCTGCTGACAGACCCTGTTTTTCGATGCTGCCAGAAACCTCTATGTACATCACCTTCTTTGATTACTTCCTATTTAGAATTTGATGTTGGTAATATTATCAATTGGTCTCACTGCACACAATTTAAAAACTGTCCAGCACTGTCCATCTATGTAAACTGGATAGATGCACTGCCTTAGATTTAATATACTTCTTAACTAAGAGAATAACCCCTCAACCTCTCCTGTCTGTATGTCCTTTCTGTATACACTGTAGTCCCCATATTCAAATTCAGCATCACTTATGTCTGAATGACTCCATATTTCCCCTATTCCTACAATGTCTGCATTTGATGACTTAATCAGCACTTCAAATTCATCAAATTTATTTACAATGCTTATAGTATTAGTGTACGTGGACGTATGCATGCACGTGTTCTTACTCTTAGTAATCCTAACACTGCCCATGTCTTCATTTGTTCCATGATTACCCAGAGCAGGGCCAGAAATCCCAGACATATTGCTTTCCAGGCTGCTGCATGTACGAATAGTAGCAATACAAGAATCACTTTTACCTCCGCCTGCGGCTCTAGTTAAACTATTAGTCTGTGTATCCCCAGATAGCAGTTTCCGACCCATCTATCACGGTCTCGATAGCATCAGCAAATATCCTTGCATCCCTTCTATTCAAATTTACCCCATTCCCGTAAAAACAGTCTCTTCTGTTAATAAGCACGGCCACGCTACGGAAAAATCTTCACCAAGAGCTTTGCACAATCTCTCCAGAGCTGAATTGATTGGTTCTCATCATGTACTCCCTCCTATCGTGTCTGGGCAGAATTGCAAACACTTTCAAATTCAATCCTAACTCGCGACTTTTTGGCAATGTTGCCCTGTACTTGTTAAGTAAATCCTCAGATCTCCTAATCTTAATATCATTAGTGCAAACGTGTGCAATATATCACCTTTTGTGCCCTTAAAAGATGATATCTGCTCTGTAGAGATACCCTGGTCCTATTCCAAGTGAGAATCTTGAAACACTTTGGAACCCAGTTGCGAATGCTGATATGAAAGATGTATCACCTTTTGTGCCCTTAAAAGATGATATCTGCTCTGTAGAGATACCCTGGTCCTATTCCAAGTGAGAATCTTGAAACACTTTGGAACCCAGTTGCGAATGCTGATATGAAAGATGTATCGTAGTCACAAGGCTAGCTTACACAGCCCATTAGTTTTCATGTGAAGGATTGTGCTGTATGATGGAACAGAATGAATAAATTCGTTTGATTTCGGGTTTTTTATTTATTTTTTATTTTGGTGGGAGTGGACAAGGATGTGGACTCTTATTCAGATTCTATTCCCGAATCTAGGTGGGAGTCCACTTCCACTTCCGCAACCACATAATTCACGTGTTCGGTTTTCTCTTGATATTCCCTGGCAGTTCATGGTGCTGTCAGCTTTATTGTGATTGCCAAGAGGTGCTGATTCATGATACTACAGAGCTCCAGCTCCCTGTGTTGGCAGTTCTGTCTTACCTTGTCATTTGTGGGCATGCTTTTCTCAGCGAAGTACCTGGTTCCTACAGACTCTGGGATTCAGATTCTGAAATGGCTCCTTGATGCTGTGAGGATTTCCTTACTCAACGTTATTTGATTTGTAATTTGTTATGGTTTGTTGTATCCATCTTAATCGTTGATGATGCTGTGGACTTTGAAACGGGATGACCATTATTTATAACCTGGACTTGGAAACTTTACAGTGTAATTATCTAAATTATCTGTAGATTGAACAGCTGTGATGCCAAATTTTGGCAGGAATCGCTTAACACAATAAATAAAAATAAAACATAAAACTTCTCAACCTCACACACTTCGTTTAGTTCCGGAATCCCTGCAATTTAACTGCGGTATCTGCACTTTATATGGAAGGATGAAACACTCATTTATGAGGGGGAGAAAAAGTGCGACAATAAAACTTAGCCGACTTGCTGTCTCGGGAATAAAGTATTTAAATAAAATTTAAACAAATTTCATTAAATTCAATTATTAAAAAAATAAACTATCGAAAATATTAAATGCATTCCAGTAAATCCAAATAAATTATTCACATATTCAAACAAGAATAAAATTCATTATAATAGATAAAATGTGCCGATTTCTGTAATACTTAATGAAGTAAGCTGAGTACGCAAACACTAACACTCTTGCTCTAATAATGGCGAGGTTTAGAATTCAACTTTGGAGTACATCATCAAATCTTGAAAAAGAGCGCGTGCTGTGTCTTGTAAAGCTAGTAGACACTTAGGTATCCTAGTTTAGACATTCTAATATTGGCCTCCCGAGTACCCAAATGGATTTCCTGCTGTTTTTGCCACTTTGAGAATGAAGAATTTTATACTTCCCATCAGAAAATAATAATTATTATTATTTTAACAGTCTCCGGCGTTATCCATATCTGTAAGTGCGTGAATACACACTTCTACTGGGTTTTTAGAAGTTGTTGTGTGTTCAGAGGCCGGTTTACAACTAGGCAACTGTGGGCTAAAAAACCCCGAATAACTCACTGGAAGAAACTCTATCCCTCCTGAGATCTGCTAACTACAGCCTCAGTTGACGAGAACATTAGAAATTCTTCCAGTAATTGATGGGATCGAACCATGAACTGCCCACACCTAGTTGATAATTTTGTATCAATACTCAGGTCACTGCCTGATATTGGCAAGACATAAAATTGATTTCGTCTATAAACGAGGCACACCTACGTCACTTTGCTTCAAGTTCATGTCACTAATGCAACACTGGTAGCTTGACGTCAGACAAACAATAAAATAATTCCAGCCATTTAACAATTAATTTATTGTTGGTTAACATTCCTCATTAGGCCAATCGTTCACAATGAAGCCAGTGTCATTCGCCTTTAGAAGCCTCCCTGAATTGGGAAGAATTTTCTACGAAGAGAGAACATTGCTTGAACCAGGTAAGTTTTCTCAAATGTAACCAATCAGATTTTATTAAAAGTCTTTTTTTAATGGGCTGACTTTTACTTGCTTGAACTAATTTATATCTTAATATGGGTCTAGTAGTATTATTAACACTGTCTCCTCCACGTTTAAAGATTTTTCTTTCCAGAATGCAATGCCCTACGTCTATTTTGAAACATTTTACATTACACCTTTCGCCATAGCTTTTACAACTGGCGTTTAACCAATCTGTCAAAGGTGGAATTACCTTTTCACATTCTGGTGTCACTGAGTTTTCTAACTGTCATTACATTTCTGTATTTGCAGGCCTTACCATCTTACAATGCCTCGAGCCAAGCAACTTCAAAAACAGAAAGGAAAATTCAAAGCTAGGCAGAGACCCCGTCGTATCCATCGTAGACGCCGATGGAGGCCAGGCACTGTTGCACGCCGAGAAATACGTCGATACATGATGTCTGGGGATCCCCTCATCCCGAAAGCGACTTTCCAACGATTGGCGCGTACCATTTACACCAGAAAATATGGCGAAGCACCTCGTTTCCAACGTGCTGCAATGATAGCCCTACAGGAAATAGTAGAAAGCTCCTCTGTAGAGCTATTGGAAATTGCCAACAGGATGGCGTTGAATGCAAACCGTCGCACGACAAAGGCTGAAGATTTCCGGTTGGCACAACAAATAAGAGGGTTGTTCCGGTGAAAACACCTCCCAAGTGTCTTGTGGTGATGTCCCAAAAATTAATTCAACAAAGAGAAAAGCATAGAAAATATTGTTATTAATCTAAACCGTGAAAAATTATTCTTATTATTAGTTTTATTGTAGTTGCCCATTTCTCTGGTAATAAATTATTTGTCCACATTTATGCAGATATTTATTCGATTCAAATAAATCTTTCAGTCGAAGTGAGCGTACAAAAAATATGTAGGGCCCGCACTCTGACACAAAGCTAACAGAAACTATAGATGGAAAAGAGACAATTCGTGGAAATAATAGGGGATTGGGAGGGGACTTTTTTTCCCATCTTTATTCCGTAGAACAGCGTTTCTTAAGGTGAGGTCCTCGAACCCATACGGCATCGCAGAGCCCTTGACGGAGGTCCACAAGTAATGTTCTTTATTTAGAAAAAAATTAATACTTTTTAAATTAAATTTATGAAAATTTAAATTAAAATATCTAAATTCCAGTATACTGAAAAAATATTGAAACATTAAAACAGTTCTGTTTTAGGTAACGTAACAATGTTATAAGAATACTGTTCTTCAAAGAAACATCATTCTTCTGAAAATAAGAAATAAATATATATATATACACTCAGTGATCACTGAATTATGACGACCCCTTTAGGAATGCACTATGCTGATTAATTCGCAGTATGAAAGACCGAACAGCTTCGTACGCTAGAGCAGCGGTAATTTGTATCTGGTCGTGCAAGTCAAAGTGATGACGTAGCAGTTATGGGACATAGTAAAGGTATCGTTGAGTTTCAAAAGGGCATAATTGTGGAAACTCGTGCGTTGGGTGTTTCCATATCAGAAACAGCGTGTCTTGTTGGTTGGTTTCTCATATCGTACTGTGGTTAAGGTGCACAAAGAATTGTGTCGAACGGTTCAAACCCCCCCCCCCCCCAGACAGAGCTGTAAACGATTAAGCAAGGTAGAAGTTCGTGCTGAGCGAAGGGTGCAGCGCGTTGTACGACTCAGTGACAAAACCTTATGCGACAGTTGACATCGCAATACAATATGGGGGATGCAAAAAACAAAATCGAATACGACGATATGCCGCCCACTCAGACGTTATGGGGGGGTTTCCACAACGGATGACCCAATAGACAGCTTCTCTTCATCGCTGATCATCGTCGACGGCGAATGGTGATATCAGCAACACACTGGTTGGACACATTTTAGAAGAAGTTAATTAAGTTGTAGAAGAAGTTAGTGACGGAGTCACTGTTTTTGGATTAGGGAATAATTCTTTATCGGTAATTTGGTAATAATAATTATTATTATCAATTGTTATCATATATTTCAAATAATAAATAAATAAATAAATAATAATGTCGAATGTTATTAAATCGCCCATAAAGAATTCTTCTGTAATCCAAAGGTAAAGCAAGCAACTGTAACCCCATCACTAACTTTCTTAACCTAATTAATTATTTATCATAATTTGATTATTAATAGAATTTTGTAAAACTTTCTAGAAATTTGCACCTCCCACTAACTTTCTAATCCTACAGGCCTGAAGACTGGAAACTGTGAGTTCCCGAAACGTCGCCAACATTGTTCAAGTGTTTGAGAGTGAGATGTTTAAGTCGTCCAAATTGTAGCATTTCAGTAATAAATTACTTAAATCTACCATATGGCATAATAGTAGTTTAAATCAATAATCTCGCAATGATGTCGAAAATGAATATTTCTATAAATCATAAGACACTTGCTGTTTATTGATGTTTTCAATAAATACGGTAAAAATAACAAATAAACAATTATAATATACTGTAATATATATGTACGAAAATCTCCCGAAACAAACTTAAAAATGCGTGTAAAATATCCATTTATATTTTTCGATAAACTGTTTTCGATTTAAATGTGAAATGATTTACTAGAGAACATAAAGACCAATGTGTCACTTCAGAAAACTAACCTGGAACTTGGAACAGCTTTAGAAGTAATGACATCTCAGCAAGACCACGTGAATTTGCAACCAGTTAATTTTTAAACGTTTGTAAACAGCAAACAAAATGTTTCGGTTGGTTGCGAAATAGAAAAAATACTGATAAATGTATAAAAACACGCAGAACTTTTTCTGATGATGATCCTTTTGATGAAGTGACGCTAAATTGTCAGAAATTCATTGTGGAAACGTTTCTGCCTTAATTGATAAACTAGTTACCAAATTCGATGGACATGGGAACAGAAGCGAACTTTGACACCTGTCGCCAAAATCAGAAATTCACCTTGTTTTCATAAAAATAATGAAATATAATAATTATACATTAAGATTAATTATTTTGGATCAATTTAAATATTAATTAAATTATATAACAAATTATCATTGAGATGGTAATTTTATATGACTTTTATCTTATATAAAATCAGTAATATAATATCATAATACAATAATTTATTTAGATAATAGCTGTCGTATTTTTAAAATAAATTATGAATTCAAATGTGCTAATTCTTTATCTCCACTCGGCGCTTATGACGAATTGGCGTCTGTGGTTTAGACTCTAAAATAACCAAAATTACAAGGGTACCAAAGTGATTTTGCGCGTCAGCCCTCTTTGATACAAGAAGATACTTTAGATACTGTAAACAAATTAAATACATTTGAACTTCGATCAAGTCAACAAAAGCAGATGCCACTCAGAGACACAAGATGAAGTTTTCATTTCGATAAATATTGTGTGTTTAGGAGAGATAAGGAAAATAGGGAGAGAGCGAGCAAAACTACCTGGAGGTGGCAAACAATATTCCTTGAGTCAGTTGAAGGTAACACGGATACTGAGTCAGCATGGTGTGAGATGACTTGGAGAAAAGGATGGTTGATAGTTGAGGTATTTCACAGGCCAAATGAATATAACGAGTATAACAAAAATCTCTTTGGGCAATTCAAAGGGCTAGCGAGTAAAATTGACTCATTATGGGTCACTTCAACGTGCCAATGTATAGTAATACAGTATATATAGACCAGAAATATATAGTAACATATATTGTAACAATTTTTTTTTGAAAAAAACTGAACGATTTATACTTATTTCGAAATGTCCGAATGGGTACAAAAGGCTCTAATGTTTTAGATCTGGTTCTTACTAATGGGCTTAACTGTATTTGATAATGGAAGAAACAATAGTAGGACAAGACACTCAATATCATAACTTTGAGTTGCTGCTGCCCTTCTTAAGACAATTTGGCACTTACAGTTTGCTTTTACCACACGCTTCACTTCTTTCTGCAACCTTTTGAATACAGAATTACTTATTCCATCGTTGACCGACGCATTGCTGCCACTGTCAGCATTTATGTTCTTCAGGGAAAATTCGATACTCTCAACAATTTTATTTTGATACGATCAAAAATATCGAGTGATGTTTCTTTAGGATCTTCGTAAAAATCTATTATCTTCCGGCATACGCCGTTTTCTGTACTAAAATACTGAACTGTAAATGGATAAATTTTTATATTCCTCATATTAGAGGCATTGAAGGAGACGGAAAATAGCCAGACTCCTTCATATCATCTGCAGTGTGTTGATGAGTAAATGGACTTTGTGTGATAGTCGTAACTTTAGTACGCCCACAAGAAACCTTCTTAACTATAGTCGTCTTCGAAAATCTTATGGAAGAGATAAGAATGACAGTTAAAACTATTGCAGCTTTACAGTGTTTGGGGTGAGGCGCCACCGGTGGTTTCCCACAACTACGCCTTTAGTACTCTTGTGAGGAATACAGTACTCTGTATGTGTGTGTGGAAGTGTGGTTTATATATCTTTGTGTCGTGTTCCGTTGTTCTTCTGGCTACTTGGCTGTGGGGCCCTGGTGGGTCCCATGTTGCTCGTACACATCACTAGGAGGTGAGCAAGGCAGTAGAGATTGTTTCTCTAGTTGGTCTTCGCCGGGGTCGCCTGAGCTTCCTGGACGGAGACTAAGTTAATAATAATAAAATATATTAAATAAATGAATAAATAAAATACATTATGAAATACTGATAGGAGCTCCGCTTTCATTACCATGTTCTCTTCAAAAAAGCCCTCGTGGGTAGTACAGCTGGTAGGATCGCCGTCTTCCCCACACCTGCTGGAAAAGACCAGAGTTCGAGTCCCGTCAATGACGCGAGGAACTTTTATGAGTCTTTTCACAACGTAGCTGGGTTAGTCGGTATCAGGAGAGGGTAGCATTGTTTTTCCTCCAGCAAACAGAAAATCGACCACGCAACTTACAGACAGTATACACGGAGCAATATAGCCTCAGTTGCTACTGCTCCTAAAACCCTACTACTACTACTACTACATCCTACACGTTCATGATCACAATTTGAATAACTTTTTTTTTTTCATCTTCTCTGAACACTCGGATAGAACCAAATTATTTTTTAACAAGCTAAAACTCACAGACAATTCACTCCATTATATATGGAATTATAATAATTCCCTAAGAAATATTACCGAATACCTAATTGCATGCAGGTTCACACTTTTAATGGTGCTGACAGTGGTAAAACTTTGTGGCGTAGATTTGACCAATTGTGCACAGATATCCCTGCTGATGCTATTCACAGAATGACCTTTATATTTGTCGGATTCATCGGTTGATGAGGCCTGTCTGGAATGTTCATATGATCCCACAGATTTTCTTTATATTCAATTACAATTCATTATACTGCGCTATTGTTATCTTGAAACACTCCCTCGCTGTCCAGTACACCATCAACATTTAGGGATGAGCCTGGTTGTCCGGACTCACCGTACAAAATAACGGAGGAGCAATTCCACTCTACGAAAACAACGCTGAACAAGAACAACACCAGCAGCCTGCACAAAGGGATAGATTCAGAATCCACTGCTTCATGAATCCTCCTCCATACCCTCATGGGTCTCTTTCAGTGCTGGATCATATTACACGCCTTTAGTACCCGACATCACTGCACACGGATTCGTCTGTTCCTCTGAAACACGCAGACTGCGTAGACCCGTTGTCTTCAGCTCTTCTGGTGGAAATAGGTTCTTTTCGACCGATATTGAAGGTTTAGTGATATGTCTGCAATGTTGCTTCTCGATTTCTGCATGCATGGTGGTGTTTCTGATATCTTGGTTCCGATTCTGGAGTATCTTCTTCTGGCCTGGCGGTGCTCTTCTCGTTGCTGGTTTTGGCAACAGCAGCCCTAGCGATTAAAAACACTAGACACTGTTTGCGTTGATACATGGGTGAACTCCATTACTGTCTATGAAGATACATCCCCTGCCTGGGCATCTATGCTCATGCGTTTCGTGTGGCCATCGATGTCGCCTGCGTTTCCTATGGCTCATCTTCAATGACTCCATCGAGGAACTGCAGCTCTTCTCACATGCCTGACGTATTACGTGACCCAGAACGTCACAGTCTATTTAATTTACGTACGGCACAAAGGCGTCGATATAAGGAATCTTGGTCCTTTAGTTATAAATTGTAGGGCAGTGTTAAGTGTTCGTAATGCGTAGTTTTTAAAAATTACAATTCAAAGACAGTTTGGAATCGATTGCTATGGTAACCTGAAAGTCAATTAAGGAAGGAGCCAGAGTAATTAAAGACACTGATTTTAAATGACAACGACCATAGTCAACTGAACCGAGGTCCTTTCCGAACATTTTGTTGATTCTATTCTTTTTGTATGGAGTTTTCAAAGATAGACATTTGTATTTAGGTCAAAACCGAGGTCCTTTCCGAAAGGGGTGTGGGGGCAACCCACGGTGGGAGAAGGAGACAACCGCCCAGGTGGTAGGAATAAAAGAGCGTAGGGAAAGAAGAGATCCTAATGGCCAGGGATAAGTTGGCATTGCGAGGTCGGTCATCGCAAATCCACAGATTAGAGAGAATTTGGTCTGATGCGGTCTTGTAGGTTAGTTCACCAGTTAAAATGTTCAAATGTAGGGCAGTATGGAATACCTTTTTATAATCATTTACAGTTTTAAAGTTGGTCAAAATTCAGCACCTTCCATTTGAGTCTTCTTCAATGAAAAAAATCAAGAAAAGAGAAATTGTGTGGTTGTAAATAATTTCAGACTAAATCAGTTTCTTTTCTTTTCAGAACTTACAACAAATGATCTGTTGCACGAAGACAGAAAAAAGCGACCCCGAACTGCATTCACGGCGGCTCAGATAAAGGCTCTGGAAACAGAATTCGAAAGGAACAAATATTTATCTGTATCTAAGCGGATGCAACTGTCGAAAATACTAAAATTAACAGAAACGCAGGTAAGGAAAGAAAGAGTGTTGTTCTGAGTTTTATCCTGTTAGGGAATTCACGCTAGATGGAGATTAAGGCATTTTTTTTAGGTTTACTGTAATTTATTACAGATGTTTAAATTTTCGAATTTCTGCTGTCTCTCTCTCTCTCTCTCTCTCTCTCTCTCTCTCTCTCTCTCTCTCTCTCTCTCTCCATCAGCATTCCGATACGAGCCCCTAAAGAGGGATCCTCCGGAAGATTTTCAAATAATCATACTCGAAATATTGATATGAGGCTATATTTTACTTAAATATGGTATAACGACTGTAGTGAACTGTTCTACTGCAACTAATTTACAAGCGACTAATTTCAAAAAATGCAATAGTACTTATGTAATAGCGAAAATGTAATTAATGCAATTTTCCAGGGCCGGCAGTTGTCACAGGTCCTAAACCTGTCTAGGCATGAATCTGAGCCTTCTTAAGGGTTCTATTTGATTTACTTACTCATTTCTGTTTCTGTTGACGTATATTAGATGCATTTGTGTTTAAAATTTATTTTAAACATGCAATGAAACTTAAACATGCAATGAAAAGTCACCAATGTTAGACATTTCAAACCATTCGAACAGCCGTGATAGAGGTTGTGACGACTAGAATGTCGTGAGCTGTTTCAATAACTTAAGCAATGATAGCAAATGTCTGTGAATAAGGGGGAGGGAGAAGTACATTACACGGATAATGAATGATTGGAGGATGAAACTAAATGGGGAGAGTTAAGGGAGCAGAGGGCTCCTGTAACTAGGTCATCTTTATGGGTTACCCTGTAACTGGCTGCATTGTACCCTTCGTGTTTATAAATTTCGTGTATCCTCCTGTTAAACTGCCTCTTTGGGATGGAAAATCGCGAATTTCACGGGAAAAAGTCCCTCACGTATTAGTATAGTGGATAACCAACGTTCTCCTACATCGGATCGAAAACACTTGAGTTCGAATCCCTTCAATGATGCAAAGAATTTTTATAGACTTTTTCAAACGTGTCTGAGTTAGTTGGTCTCATGCGAAGCTTGCATGGTTTTCTCGCGAAAACTCGAGTGTTTCTTTCAGCAAACTGCAAACCAACTGAAGAAAATACACACCTCATATCTTTATTTGCTTTTGGAGCTTAACACACTTAATCCCATAAAGAAAGTTTGCATCCCTCGCTAAAGGCTAACCAATTCTACTGAAGTGGAAGAAAGAAAGCCCAAAATTCCTTTCCTCCCGAATTCAAGCTATTCTTCAAATTCGGCAGTGATAACAATGAAACCCGGGCCTTTTCCATAATGTGTGTGAGAGAACAAAATCGTAACTACTGTGTTATAGTGGTTACCATTTGTTTTTAGTTTACTTCCGATGTACGAGTTGGAGTCGGTTTTACTCCTGAAAGGACGTTTCCCTCAACTTTTACATCGGCAATAAAGTAAAAAGAAACAGATTACAGTCTCTGGGGATCAACAGTTTCTAAGGAGTATCTTGTATCCTTGTATTGGTAATTAGGTCAGGAAATTTTACAATATCTTATGCGATTAATTTGGGAACTTTTGAGACGCATTTTGTACATCGGAGTAAGGTTTTCCGTAAAAGTCCGTTGATGTTCACATAACTTTTACATAAAATTTTACTTTTTTGATTCAAAACATCTCCGACAGTCATTTAAGCCTATTTGCATTTTTTTATTTGTTTCTTACATTTACCACATTTATTTTTTTACAATCAGATTTGTTTTCTGAAACACCTTTAGAAAGCAAGTTTTTTTACACTGAGTGGAAATAGACGTGGGACACTTACCTATTACCGTGTAGACCCACCTTTCGCCCGGATAAGGGCAGTCACACGGCTAGGCATTGAGTCCACTAGGTCACAAAAGCGTTTCACAGGTAATTCCATCCATGCTTGTTGCACCACAGTCCATAATTCCGTCGCATTCCTAGGTGCTGGATCCAAAGCTCGAATGGACCTTTCGACAACATTCCAAAGATGCTCCACAGGGTTCATGTCCAGTGAGGCCATTCTATGGCCGAAAAATCTGTGGAATGCTCTTCGAACCATATTCTAGTCACCACGGCTCTGTGGGGAGGCACATTGTCCTGCTGGAAGAGTCCTTTGCTCTGTGGGTGCACGATGACCATGAAGGGATGCAGATGGTCTGCAAAGATGGATACGTAACCTGGACCGTTCAGAGATGCGTCTAGAGTCTAGACGTACCAGAGGTCCCAACATCGTGTGCCAGATTATACTGACACGCTCCAGACTATTACCGACCGTCTCCCTGCCTGAACAATTCCTTGTTGACGTGACGGGTACATAGCTTCGTGCCGTTTCCGCCAGATACCCTCCCGTCCGCTCGAAATAACTGGAAACGGGACTCATCGGACCAGGAGACCGTCTCCAATCACCCAAGGTTCAATGCCGATGTTTTTTTGCCCAGTTGAGGGGTAGCGTCTTGTGTGGTGGTATTAGCAATGGGACTCTGGTGGGTCTGTGGCTCCCATAACCAATTGCGGCTAATGATCGCCTGACGGTCTCGGTGGAGACGTTTCTGGCATCTTCCTCGTTGAAGTCGGCGGTGATTTATGTCGCTTTCCTGTTGGCTGAAACAGTGCGAGACAGACGTGGACGGGCACGTTCATCCACCATCTTTCTCCGCCCACAGCGCTGTCCACAATGAGATGTTGTCGAAATGGCGTATTCTCCATACACTCTTCATATTGTCGAACGGGGATAGTGCAATTTTTGTATCTTCTCCGCGATAGAGTTACCCATGCGTCGGGCACCCGCTATTATTCCTCTTTCAAAGTCAGTAAACTCACGACGTTTATCCATATTGACATCGAATTACCGTCTACGTGAATGCAGTGTACCTATATACCCGCCAAGCGGTGGGTTCGTCCACTAGCGAGATGGGTGACAGCGAAGCGCTGCCCAGGAACATGTATCCCATGAATTCTGTCCTTTCAGTGTACATATGCATTGAGAAATCATCGGAGCTAAATAATGTAGGTAATGTCTTATTTGTAGATCTTAGGTTAGCTGGTTGAATACCTTCAGCAAAATTCTCGGTTTCATGAGCATTGTGTTACTGTGATATTATTATTATGTTCATTAGAATTGAGTTTACATTTTCTTACGTTAATATTTTCAGATCAAAATATGGTTTCAAAATCGTCGTACCAAGTGGAAAAGGAAGTACACCACCGACTTGGAACTTCTGGCCCAGCAGTACTATCAGTCCCTCGGTCTGTATGCAGCCAGGCCAATGTTCATAGGTGACAGACTTTGGTTGTTCAGCTACCCGACAGAAAACGTCCCTTCTAATGTCCATTATAACCATCCCGTGATGCTTCCTTGCATGTCTCCGAACTATCCAATGGTTTTCTCGCAACCCAACAGTCCATCTGTGCCAAATGTAACATCCACATCATCAGAAAGTTCCTCTTCAAGTTCTTCGGTTTGACCTGTTGCTTTTTAAGTAAGGAATGTTGTGATCCGGTTGTGTACACTTTAAAAATACTTTTAATTTTACCCTAATAATATACCAAGTTACGTAAAACGTGCCAAAGAGTGAAAGAAAGCCGAGTCTGTAGAGATACAGAAATCTGAATAAAATTTACGAAGTTATAGTTAGTCTGTGTCGTCCCTATACAGCAAACTAACCACACAAGGGCAGTGATAATAGTAATATATTAATAAATAAAACTTTAAAAACTTGTATTTTCAAGGTTTGGTGAAACTAAACGGAACAACAGGTGCTCATCCGTTTCGAGATCTTTCTTTTGTCATTATGTTTCGTTTGATTCTAATATTTTTGTTTTCCTATTCAAATTCTCTAATAATATTGCCAACCAGTACATTCTAAGGAGTCTGCAGATGCTGATGGCTTTATCTGAACTGCCAAAATGTCAACCAGCCACTCGTCAGAAGGAGCGTCCTCCAGTCTACTTTTTTTAAAATTTTTTTTCTTACAAAGAGTGACGGGTCCCACCCTTCTCAGGCAGTTCACACTGTCAGCTATCTGATAGTGTCTAATGACATCTTTGGCTAAAGCCAATACATCATATTACAAATTCTTTGACTCTCTGTTCGACATACTTTTGAACATATTCGGAGAGATCGAGTGATCGTGACAACATTCCCCTCCGTCACTAATGACAACACTTCAACATGCTTGGAACCACCCACGTAGCAAATCCTTAGACCAAATGAAAATCTGCAGAAACTTTTTTTTATAGAAGAACATGTCATCTTGTCAGGAAAGTAAAAATAGTGGCTTCCTCACAAAATTAATCTCAGTAGAATATCTGATTGTCTTGATCAGTGAGTTTGCGTGTGGCCTGTCTTTGGAAGACAATAAAAATATAAAAAAAATTGTTTTATATTCATATCAAGTCTGTGGAATGGAAGGTGCATAAGCGTGAAGATTCATTAAGTGGAACTCGTATATGTATTGGAAATAAAGTACACCGGAAGTCCCAAAGTTTGTTTATAAAGCGATTATTTAAAACTTGGTGCTTATTTTCTCATAGAAAGATGCGAGCATTATTGCAATGGACAGAAAATATATGCAACAGATGTAAACATCATTTTAAAAATTAAACGAATAAAAATCTGCAATTCACAATGATTATTAAATCAAAGAAATCGGTTATCTTCCTTATTTTGTACCATATTCTTCCATTGGCTCAATTTGTGTCTGTTTAACAAATCTGTATAGACTGAGGTGACCAAATATCAGGAGAAACAAGCAACTTTCTTTTCTAATTGCGATAATTTAATGATGAAATTGGAGTGTGAAGTTGACGATGGAATAAAGACAGCAATTCACTCACTGAAGAAGTGGTATAGGAAGTATCACGAAACGTCTCAAGATTATCCGTATATTCCTTTAAGAAACTTAATTCTATTGAGCACGGCAGGGGAGGATCCATAAAGAGAACCTCAGATAGATGACTCATGTTCCTTTCACCTATATTCAGACCAAAATATACTTTTCGAGTGGAGAAGACTGTAGTTCAGCTAAGAGTTATTCAGCCTTAAATAAGTTTATCATTAATGAAATAAAAGCTTTAAAAACCACCGCCCTGTAGAGTTTAAAATGAATAAAAATTACCTTTTTTATTTTAAAAAACTAGATTGCTGCATAATTCAGCAGGTCCGAAGACTATAAGGGACTCAAATATGCTAGGTCTGGTGCTCACTAAGGAGTCTAAATACTGTATATCAAAAACTTGACAGTAGGGGAACAGGCAGTGAGCACAATACAGTATATGGGTTGTATTTAAAGAAAACTATGTGGTCAAAGATTTCTTTAGATACAACCCACTTTATGGCATTTAGTTATTTTTATTTATTTAAACTTTTAAAAGGCAGGATGAAATATTATATAGAAATGTGAATCGGAAATATTCCAAGATCATTTGTTCTGCTTTCGACGTTACTAAGCTTGGCAGCCACTGGTATAAAAACAAGTCTTAGATCCCGTGAATCAACTATCCTTATATCTGATTAGGTTAATGTTTTCTGTTCGATGAAAACGAGTTCTATAACATTTACATTTTCTGAAAATGTTGCACAGTTTTATGTACTTTTGTATGTGGTTAAGTGCCATGTATCTCAAGTAATTCGTGTTTTTATGTATTTTCAATAATCGTTTATTGAACTTAATCAAATTATGTGTATCTGGAATTTGTTATGAAGGAACATTTGCCAACCGTCCAATTTTCGGCCAGATAATCCAGTGTCCAGTTTATATCCTCTAAGACTGAACGTACTTTGTCCGGTTTTAATTCTTTCTGCTTCAACCCGACGCACAGTTTGCTGTGAGCCAGCTTTAAGTATGCCGGCATTTTATCATTTTATTTTTTATTTTTGCAATAAACAGGTAGTGGGGAGTGATGGGAAGTACACGTTATATACAGTTGTGAGATTCCCCAGAAGACAGGATAAGACTATCGTTTTTAAAAGAGATGGCCGCCAAAATATGTAATCAAAAATGAATTGTTCTTTATTATTTTGGTATTTACAATAAATTGTATATAAAATAATTTAATTTAATTAGTTTTAAACTCTTCTCGCCTGTGTAGTTCTGCTGGTTTATAAACAGAACATTCATTCATTTCATGTGACCCTTGAGGAGAGGTTTATTGCACAGGTGTGATAGCTACAGTTTAAAGTTAAGAAAATGAGCTTCCTGAGGTAGGACCAGTGGTGTAACATCCTATGATCAAGGTAGTGCAGCTGCTTCTAGCTCTAAGCTCAGAGGGATCCCCTCCCCAAAAAAATAAAAATAAAATTAACATAAAATTGCTTTGAGAGTCAATAACGTATCGTCGCACTAGAGCTCAAGCTCCTGTGATACGCCAATGGTTAGAACTATTCAGTCTGAGTTAGTGAACGTAGAGTCAAAATACTGAAATGATAGAGAATCAACTATGAAACGATTTATTTGCAGAAAAACACTGAAAGGACAGAATTCATGAGATACCTGATTCCTGGGCAACGCGACGCTGTCACTCCTCTCACCAGTGGACGAACCCACCGCTTGGCAGGTATATAGTTACACTGCATTCACGTAGACGGTAATTTGATGTCAGTATAGATAAACGTCGTGAGTTAATCGACTTTGAAAGAGGGATGATAGTGGGTGCCCGACCCACGGGTCACTCTGTCGCGGAGGTGGTACAGAAATTGCACTATCCCCGTTTGACAATATTAAGAGTGTATTGGCAATGCGCCATTTCCGGAATAACATCTCATCGTGAACAGCGCTGTGGGCAGAGAAAGGTGGTGGATGAACGTGCCCGTCCACGTCTGCCTCGCATTGTTTCAGCCAACCGGAGACCAACAGTAGCACAAATCGCCGCAACTTCAACGAGGCCGATGCCAGAAACGTCTCCACCAAGACCATCATTACGGGTCTCCTGGTCCCTTGAATCCCGTTTCCATTTCATTCGAGCGGGCGGGCGGGTGCGTATCTGGCGTAAACTGCCGAAGCCATGCACCCGTCATGTCAACAAGGAACTGTTCAGGCAGGTGGACGGTCGGTAATGGTCTGGAGCGTGTTCAACTGGCACATATTAGGACCTCTGGTACGTCTAGACTCATCTCTGAACGGTTCAGTTACGTGTCCATCCTTGCAGACCATCTGCATTCCTTCATGGTCATCGTGCACCCACAGGGCAATGAACTGTTCCAGCAGGACAATGCGCCTCCCCACAGAGCCATGGTGACTAGAACATGGTTGGAAGAGTATTCCGCAGATCTGACCACCATGGAATGTCTCCCCGTTTACTGAACGTGAACCCTGTGGAGCATCTTTGGAATGCTGTGGCAAGGTCCGTTCGAGTGTTGGATCCTCCACCCAGGAATGCGACGGAATTATGGACAGCGGTGCAGCAACCATGGATGGAAATACCTGTGGAACGCTTTCGTGAACTGGTGCCTCTCCTTTATCCGGGCGAAAGATGGAACTAACCGTGATTAGGTAGGTAAATATCTCATGATTTCTGTCCACTCAGTGTATATGTTTTGCATATATTTCTTAGCATATAAAATGCAAAATTTGTTCTAGTAAGTGCGCATTTTCTTTAAGAAAGTGGATGAATAGGTTTTTTCTTTCCTTCTTAGTTGAACCAAGGCATCTGACTCAGGCTGAAAGTTACGCGAGTGGCAAAGCATTTAATGATGGTCTAAGTTCATATGATATAGTTAGTTGAGGACATCTTATGAAAAAAAAGACTTACGGTAATGTGGTTTTTTGAAAAATGTTGTTTAACTAAACGAACTCTACATCCTTGTTGTTCTGCGTATATTTCTCGATTGACATTTTTAAAGAAAAAAATTAGATAAAAAAGATGTTTATCTAGATATGATGGAAACTGTTTTTTTGCAAACCTATAACACTGAAAGAGAAAGTGCAACTCCAATTGTTCTATGGAGTGATGGCACTCCTTATTTCAATATCCATGTTTTTGAAGTTTTAAATGTGTGGTATCCAAAGAAAATAACTAAATAATAAATAAATGTTCACGACCACCAGGTCAGTGGAGCTCACAATAAATCATCAACATAAACGTTAATAGATAAGATGGTCCAGTTGGCAACAAGAAGTTCTGACCTCATATACATTTGTATTTCTTCAAGTGGATGTGCAAAAAAATCATCAGCTGTGTTAAGAAAATTAGGATGTGGGTATCAGAGAGAGAGAGAGAGGATAAAATTGCCACTTAAGTGTGTTTAATATTAAACTAAAGTACTTGTTCAAGGTAAATTAAGGGAAAGAAACAGCACGAGTACAGTTTTTTTACCAATCAGCTAAAATGGAATAACTTTGCCGTGTCTTATGCTGTAATTAGATTATTTAATATGATTAAATATTCATTTGACTTCTTCAAGTGCGGGCAGATGTTACTTTTGTCATTCCCTTCATTATTTCAAGAATCACTTCACTGAATCAAAGTACGAACTACCCAATTAATAAGCACAGCAAAACTCAAGAATCATTAACTTTTGTGCTCATTTTAATTTTTTTTTTATGTTAAAAACGTTTTTATTGACGTTATTACAAAAAATTTGTAACGACAAACCGTCATGCGAAAAGCGTTACGGAAGTGACGTCATATTCAGTTTCCGCCAGAAGCTAATTATTGTAACTTGGAATCATCCTTGTATGATGGCAACAATAATTTATCTTCTACTGGACCAAATTTAATGAAATTTTGCACGGAGCTTCATCTTAGCTCTATACTTGAGGAAAAACTTTCATACCTCTGAAAATTGGAGTACTTTTTCCAGGATAGTAGAAAATATGAACATGTGATCAAGGAAATTTTCTCACTTAATAAACGGGATGATGTGGGCATATCGTTGGAAAGCTAAGGAATTTTAGAAATAGAAATATTAAGGTTTTAAGATACAAAAAACCATTCGGAAATGCGTTAATTCGAAAACGCATCTGGTTTCAAGTGACCTGGTGTTTTCAGATTGAATGTAATTTTTTTCTTTACAATTAAACTGTGAGGCTGGACTTAGTTCTGCACAATTATGAAAACATTCTTCAACTTGGACATGTCATCAGATCTTACGATAAATACTACACGTAATGAAACAACTACAGATAGTGTATTCAGTCGTGAACTCTTCAATTTAAAAATTATATATCCCACTTTAGTGATCACAGACCAATACTTTCAGTAACCGATATGTAATTATTATAAATAAAATAAAAACATCGTTATATTATTATCCATGAATTTTATTAATATCTGAAAATTAAAACGTTTTTAATGCCTACCGATGACTCTTAAATGGAAAACACGTTAAATATGCTAGCGTCAGGACACATTATGTCCCTGGTACAGAATTTTATTTATTTATTTATTGTTATTTATTTTTTTGTTATTCGGCTATCGATGGCGACTCCACACACAAGCTACGTCTTGGGTGGTGGGAGGCTTACTTGGTATCGATGGCGACTGGCTATAATGCGTAATTTAGCCATGCCACTTCTACAGTAAATTAAAAATATAAAAGGAAAAACTTTTTTAACGATTAATATATTTATTAATGATTTATATTTATTTTGTATTTATAACCGGTGTTATAAATGATTAAATATTATATTGTCGTATTCTTAGCACAAGGAAGAAGCTATCTTATTTTAAATGTGGTTCCTCCATTGCAATTTTAAATGTATAGCAAATGACCCACGCATGCACAAAGACACTCTTTGGAGCTCTTTTCCAGTGGATCCAGTTTCTAGTTCTGCGTGTTTTTCTTTTCTTTTTTTATGTTTCTTCGCAATGAATAAGATAAGTAATTTTTTTAAAAAGAATACTTCTGGTCGCTCTTGCGATAACAAACTTGAATTAAACAATTGGGCAGCCTCTCTCGGATTTAAATATCGTGGAAAGCAATGTTCTAAATAAAGAAAAAAGAAAATTATTTTGGCACTACCAGTTGAAATCACCAGTAGCCGTGATGTTTTGGAATTTATTGCGCATAATATTGAATTTTTGGGGGATGGGGAGGTAAATTTTGTCCACATAAACTAGAAGAAAAGCTTCTTGCTCACCCTCAACATTTGTCGATATCCTCTTGGTCTGGATTCGACGTTCCTGTGGTATGACTGTGGTATGCATGTGTGTTGCTAATAATAATTTGTAGAATCATTGTTAATAAACCATCTGCACACGTTTTGTTATTAATAAATGATCTTTAATTATTCAACAAACTGTGTGCAGATGGTTCATTAACATTGACTATTGGTTAACATCATCAGGCGATGTTGGCCAGTTAAAGTAGTAAGGGCAGCCATTATTCTGAAATGGGAACACTTCTGCCCAATGTGCCACATTGTCATGCAGCAATGTGGTCAAGGACACGAATGCGAATATGAGTATGCGGAACAATCGGCTCATAAATGTCACGTGCATCAGCTAATAACGAATGATTTCAAAAAGTTATAGTAATCAGATTTTCCAGTTTTCGGGAGGGAAAAAGAAAGCCGATAATTCCCGTGTTAGTTCGATGTGCGCATACTTGCACGCTGTTTAGATTAAAAGTGTTGAGCTTGTCAATCACTATTCACTGCCAATAGGCCGAGACCGCGTTCGCGTTGCCACACTTTCCAAGCGACAGCTATTAAGCCTTATTGCTGTCTCCCTAAAAAACTTGTAATTCATCTTTCCGATCGGGACAGAAGATTTAATTATACCAACTGGCCCACGTGGGTAGTTAAATTCTTCACGTGCTTGTCCCGCTTTCGAAGAGCACGTGCGAGATCTGTAACGTGATCGATGACCTCTCCGCTCACTACTATAATAGCGTCGTTGACGCATAATTTGGAGATCAATCTCGAGAGTATTGTTAACAGATCGCCCTCTTCCATCAGTGGGTGTAACCTCCTCCTGGCGTGAACGGTCCAAACCGGTACTTTAGAAGCCTGCAATGCTTGAGATAGTTAAACAGATTAAAGGAAACTATGAACATAACACGGAGGGAGAGTGGAAATTAAGACAACTTTTTTTTTTTTTAATCCACAAGTAACACACGTATGTGACGCATTCCTAATCAGTTTTTAAACCTTCTGTTTTTACATATTTTTCTTTATTCTGTTTAAAAAACCAAGATACGTTCCTGACAACTTGAGAATAATTTGATTTTTTTAAAAAATAAATATGAACAAATACAATTATTGTACATGCCCGATAAACTAATCCTGCTTGAAAAATTCGTTCAAAGAAAGTTGACAAGTTGCCTTCTTCTTTTCACCATAAAGAATCCTATAGCAAATGATGACATCAGGAAGACCTCTGACTTCTCTGGCTACAGAGGTACTATTTCTTTCGAAATTTGGGATCGAAATCCTTTATGACTCCTATTGTCTCTTCCACCTTCATTAACCCTTTTGAGGTTCAGGTTCTTTGAAAGAGTACTGGAGATTTATCATCACTATAAGCCCTTTCTTCAATTTGCGTTTGTGTCAGCAACCCAATAAAATCGCTGCTCGTAAGTTCTTCTCCATAAGATTCCAAAAACTCATTTAACTTTCACCATCTACCTTCAGTTTAGTGTTTCGCCATTTCTAAAATTTCCTTTGCGACATTTCCTTCCGTTTCTTGGAAATCTTCACAGTCATGGACAAATCACGGACTAAGCTTTCTTCAACAGTTGATTATTTGATATGGTTCCAGCTTTTAAAATATTTCTCATTGTCATAAGGATATTATATCTCCTGCATGAGATTTGTTGCTTCCTTCCCGTCGGTCGCAGCAGTTGTCTGAGCCATGGTTCGTTCTTCTCAAATAACATTGCATAAATGTGAAAATGAGCCCTTGGTCCAAAGGCCTTTCTTTTTCAGCCCACTGGTTACAGAGGTACCCTCACTTCGTTTTTTGGTTTCACTCATCAGAATCACCTGATGAAAAGCACTTACTGTTGTCGTAGTATTTTAGAAGGATCGGCTACTAAGACCAGATTACTCCGTGTATACTGTCTGTAAATTGCGGGTGTTCCGAGGTCGATTTTCTGTGTTCTGGACGAAGAACCAGAGTATCTGGGAGAAAAAACCATGCTACCTTCGCCTGAGACCGACTAACTCAGCCACGTTGTGGAAAAGACTCATAAAAATTCCTCCCGTCATCGACGGGATTCGAACTCAGATCTTTTCCACCCGATGTGGGGAGGACGGCGGTCCTATCAACTGTGCTACCCACGAGGGCGTAGTAGTAGTAATGACAAATGATGCAAGAAAGCAAGCTTATATAGCATCAGCGTGATTTTGGCAAGACTCCGAATTGGACACTCATATACAACTCATTTGTTCTTGCTTATGGGAGAAAACCCATCTCAGTGTCCATTCTGTGAGACACAGCTAACAATCAAACATATTCTAATAGATTTCCCTAAATATTCAAGTAACCGGAAATCCAGTTTTTATTCTGCATCCAATCTGCTGGAACCTTTAAATTTACTACACATACTTGAAAATAATGCTAATTTTGAACCACTGTTTAGATACTTGAAGAGCATAAATGTATATAATGGCCTCTGACAACAATTATATTAATAACACGGTCATAAGTTAATAACGAAAAGGCACAATATGGCCCAGGAGGCACTTGTGCCAAAAAACCCAAAAGAACAACAATAGCATCAGCAAAAAATAAAAAAATAAATAACACAGCTCACTCATTCGTATTCTCCAAGAATTTGTTTAGCTCTCCCTTGAATTTATTCAACCACAACAACAGATGGAAGCCTATTCCATCTGTTGGCTAATCAACCATTCGTTGGCTAAAGAGAAACTTCCGCATCTATCCTCAACTTGAATTCCCCCCCCCCCTCCTCATGTGTATAGTCTCAAAAAATGGAAGATTTCCATTAACATTCAGCTTACTCAATCCAGTCAAGGCTTTAAACACCTGACAATTAGATGAATTGTAGGATTCCTTAAGGTACCAATTTAATTGACTTAATAAATGGCAGCAATAGCTTAATTTTTTAGTACTCACTTAATATAAACTGCAGTTGGATTTAGAATAAGTGGAGTGGGAATTAGCTAAAATTGTGGTTAATATGGGTGAGCGTAATTGTTTTGAATGGAATTAAAAAAGGTAATAGAAGTGCACGTCTTCATCCTTGGTTGTCACGAAATAAATTGAAAAAATTGGAACTTGAGAATGTAATCACAGAGACCAATAGCCGTAACGATTGGCTTTCGTATTAACGTCTTCAGTTGGTAATAGTGAAAAAGAGTGTAATATCAGTATTTTTTAAAAAATACTGATATTACACTCACATTTTCTACATACAATAAATTAGGATCCATGTTCAACTCTTATAAAAAAACCTACAAATACCAAATCAGTGATATGAACAATATAGTATATTTAATAAAATGCCAAAAAAAAATGTAATGCATGTTATATCGGAAGCACCGCTTCAAAATACGGCTCTACAAAAACATCAAACACACGAGCATACTACCATTATAATAGTTTTAGAACCAGACAATCAAATACAGAACTCACGTTACATGCACAATCCCATAACCACACCCCTCTAGTAGATTCAGTAGTTCCCATTATTAAATTAAAATCCAGTTTCAGAATTTACCAGTATGAAGCCCTAATCATAGAATGGTTCCGACATCATTCTAAAGTTAATGTATTAAACGCAAAACTACCATATAATCTCTCCCCGGCCTGGAATCTCACGCACCTGAGATTCCTGCATGCATCAAAGAGCATCACGGGAACTTAGAGTTCTTTATATTCACGTGCTTTTTCTCTCTCTCTCTCCTTCACTATTACCAACTGAAGACGTTAATACGAAAGCCAGTCGTTACGGCTATTGGTCTCTGTGATTACATTCTCAAGTTCCATTTTTTTCAATTTATTTCATTACAACCAAGGATGAAGACGTGCACTTCTATTTCCTTAAGCGCATTTTAATTCTGTTCAAAACAATTAAGCTCACCCATATTAACCTCAATTTTAGCCAATTCCTACTCCACTTATTCTAAATCCAACAGCAGTTTATATTAAGGTGAGTACTAAAAATTAAGCTATTGTTACCATTTATTAAAGCTTTAAACACCTCAGTCAGATCTACCCACAGGTGCCCTAGTCTCGAAACACTGCAATTTTCAGAACCGAAGCCTTTCTATGTAAGAGCATCCTTTTGTTCCCTTCACCAATCTAATTGCCGTTCTCTGCACCAGTTCCAGCAGATCTACATCCTTCCAAAAGTGAGGCCTTCAAATCTGTAAACAGTACTCAAGATGCAGTCTAACCATGGCCTTATACTAAGGGATAATCAACTCCTTATCCCTGCTAGTAGAGTTTCTATATTTTGTCATTGACAAAATCCCATGAGTTGCACTGCTCAGAGAATTTTATGTCTGACTGCACAAATGCCCCGTGGTCTTTTTCATTCTCCACTACCCTGAGTGTAGTGAAGAATGAAAAAATTGATAAGCTACCCTGGGGTTAGTGATACCCATGTAAAGTATCTTGCATTTGTGAATGTTAAAACTTCAATTGCCATTTCTCAGCTCATCGACGGAATTTTTCTAGATCTTGTTGCAGTAGCTCACCCTGATGATTGTCTGTGACCACTGTGTCAACCTTTGTATCATCTGCTCACATAGACATTACACCTGATATACCTTCATCAATATCAACGATAAAGATTGAAAACAACAATGGACCCAGCACTGAACCATGGGGAACTCCACTAATAACATTAGTCCAAGAAGAGTAGTGCCCAGTGATAACTACTCTCTGTCTTCTACTTAACCATCACTTTATTTATAGCAGTAACTTGCCATTTGCAAGTTACAATGCTACGTTGTAACTAGTTATAATGCCACATAACTCCAGTTTTCACAGCAGCGTTTTATGTGCAGTGTCAGAATTATTTTTTTGCAATCCTTGGTCATTGCATCATAGTAACCTGCTATACTGGTTAGAGAAGACCACTCCTTAACAAATCCATGCTGTGATTGCAGTATAAGTGCATGCTTATCAAAATGGTCCTGCCATACTTCTTTAATCTGTTTTCCATTATTTTCCCTGGAACAGATGCTAAGCTCACAGGTCTGTAATTACTCATGTCGCTTTATGAATTGGGGATATATTCGCATATTTTCAGTCCATAGGGACCTCCCCTGAATCCAAGGATGCTGTCATAATCATGGCAAAGGGTTTCTTTACCTCCTTTGCTGCCTCGCTTAATATAATTGGATAGATTCCTTCCGACCCAGCTGCCCTTTTTATATCCATCCTCAAAAATTTCTTCTCCACTTTCCTTTCAGTTATCACAATGTCATTTAGCTGCTGGTTACCGTTTGATAAACTTCTGGAATCCCCTTCCCTAAAGAATCCTCATGTGTGAATGTAGATGCAAAATGTCTATTCAATTTTTTCGCAACCTGAGCAGGATCATCAACAATTAACCCATAAACATCAAGCAGCTCAATGTGATTCAACGCCCTTCCTTCTACTGTTAATATAAGCATAGAAGTCTTTGCTGTTTTTCTTCTCATTCTTTGCCAGAGACTTTTCATAATCTGCCATTAACTTGCTTAATCTCCTTTGTGACTTCATTACAGACTAATTTACATCTACCTCAGGCTTCTGTATCATCTGATAATTTATATATATCCCATGCACTTTTCTTCTCTGCCACGTGTCTCACTAGTTCATCTGACATCCATTTAGGTCTAAACTTTGAACAGTATTTCCTTGTTGGTATGAAAAGCTTAGTTACTTCTTTGATTACTTCCCATTTAGAATTTGCTGTTGGTAACATCATCAGTTGGTCCCAATGCACACAATTTAAACACTGTCTGAGACCTCTGTAGTCACTCTTACGAATTTAAAGCCTTTCCCTTTACCCTTGGCAGTAGTTATGTCATTAATTAAATTCCACATCAGTACACTGTGGTCGCTGCCATCCAGTGGGTCTTCTTTTACCTGCAGATTCTTAATGCATGAAGAATCACTGCTGATAATCGGATCAAGAGTATTGCTTCCTCTTGTTGCTTCTGTAACACGCTGCTGTAGAAAACAATCATCTAAGAAATCCAGAAAAGTCTTGCTAGCGTGTGAGTGACCAACCTACAAATTCCAAACATCTGGAAAGTTAAAAGCTCCATTATGAGACATTCAGATTTGTTCGCCCAATATATTTTCCTATATAACTGGTTCATGTACTGTCACAGTCATTAGGCCTATAATACAATCCTGCTCTCAATTTTGTTTTCCCCAGTTCCCTTATATCACACCAGATTCACTCAACATTACACACGTCACCCAAGTCAACTGGATGCACTGCCTTAGATTTAATATTCTTCTTAGCTAAAAGAATAACCCATGCACCTTTCCTGTCTGTCTGCCCTTCCCTTATAAGATGTAATCCTCATATTCAAATTCAGCATCGCTTATGTCTGAGTGACCCCATAACTCCGCTATTCCTACAATGTCTGCATTTGGTGGCTTAATCAGTACTTAAAATTCATCAAATTTACTTACAATGCACCTAGCTTTAGTGCATATGCTCTTATTCTTAGTAATAATAACACAGCCCATGTATTCATTTGTTCCATGATGACTCACAGCAAGGCCAGAAATCCCAGACACCTTGCTTTCCAGGATGCCACATGTACCAATAGTAGCAATTCAAGAATCTTTCACTTTTGCCTACAGCTCTAGCTAAACTATTATTCTGTGTATTCCCCAAGCTAACAGTTCTTCGACCCGCCCGTCACTGCCCCGATGGCATCAGCAAATAACTCGTCCCCCTTCTATTCAACTTCTGTTAATAAGTACAAGCCACGCTGCGAAAAATTCTACACCACGAGCCCTGCACAATCTCTCTAGGGCTGAATTGATTGACAAGGCTCTCAACATCTACTCCCTCCTATCGTGTCTGGGCAGAATTGCTAACTCATTTCTAACTCGCGACTTTTTGCCATTGCTGCCCTGAACTTGTTAAGTGCTCAGATCTCAAGCTCTTAATATCATTAGTGCCAACGAGTGCAACAGTATCACCTTTTACAACGCGAGGAACTTTAGTGGGCTTTTGTCACTCCGTGGCTGAGATAGTCGGTCTCAGGCGTAGATAGCAAGGTTTTTCCCCCAGAAACTGGAGTTTTTTCTTCCAGCAAAACAGGCAAATCGATCAGAGAACACGCAATTTACAGACATAATACATATATGGGCATATATAAGAAATTATGTGTGGCTCTAATATATATATATATTTTTTTTTGTTAGCAACTTTTGTGATCTTAAAAGATATCTGCACTACAACGTAATCTTCTTTGCCCCTGGCAGATATACCTTGGTCATATTCCAAGTGAGGATCTTGAAATGCTTTGGAACTCAGCTGGAAATGCAGGTATGGAAGATGTACGCAATATTGTAGTCACAAGGCTAGCTTACGCAGCCCATAGTTTTCATGTGAAGGATTGTGCTGTACGAAGGAACAAAATGAATAAATTCGTTTCGGTGGGAGTGGGAAGGATGTAGTATTCTGTTCCCGAATATGGGTGGGAGCTCACTTCCACTTCCGCATCCACATAATACACGTCTTCGGTTTTCTTTTGATATTCCCTGGCAGTTCATGGTATATCAGCATTGTCGTGATTGTTACGGGCAGCTCCTTGTTCTGGTTCATGATGCTACAGAGCTCCAGCTCCTTGTGCTGGCAGTTCTGTCTTACCCTGCTACTTGTGGGCTGGCTTTTCTCAGCGAAGTACCTGGTTCCTGCAGACTCCGAGATGTGGATTCTTGAAGAGTTCCTTGAGGTCGTGAGGATTTCCTTACTCACCGTTATTTGATTTGTGATTTGTTATGGTTTGCTGTGGCCATGTACGTATAAACATTTTGAAATATTAAATATAGGGCAAATAAAACCATTTAGTACGCCAATGAACAGTAAATTTAGACAGGCGACCACTCGGTAACGCCGAGGCCAAAACAATGCGAAATATTACAAAAGAAACTTAATGAACTTTCCACTAAAGATAAAATAAATAAGACGAACCCCAAGGAACTAATAAAAACGCCGTTATATCAATTCTTATCAGAGGGCTACTGGACATAACGGCTGTGAATACTACTGCATTTCGAAATCTATGCAAATTACCGCAACCGGCGGAAACTCAACTCATTTATATTTTCTTTAGTGGTTTGAATCAATACTCAGGTCATTGCCTAATAAAAGTATCGCAAGACAAAATCTTTTGCCTTTCTGGAGTTGAAAAAAATTGATTTCGTCTATAAACGAGGCACACCTACGTCACTTTGCTTCAAGTTCATGTCACTAATGCAACACTGGTAGCTTGACGTCAGACAAACAATAAAATAATTCCAGCCATTTAACAATTAATTTATTGTTGGTTAACATTCCTCATTAGGCCAATCGTTCACAATGAAGCCAGTGTCATTCGCCTTTAGAAGCCTCCCTGAATTGGGAAGAATTTTCTACGAAGAGAGAACATTGCTTGAACCAGGTAAGTTTTCTCAAATGTAACCAATCAGATTTTATTAAAAGTCTTTTTTTAATGGGCTGACTTTTACTTGCTTGAACTAATTTATATCTTAATATGGGTCTATTAGTATTATTAACGCTGTCTCCTCACGTTGAAAGATTTTTCTTTCCAGAATGCAATGCCCTACGTCTATTTTGAAACATTTTACATTACACCTTTCGCTGTAGCTTTTACAACTGGTGTTTAACCAATCTGTCAAAGGTGGAATTACCTTTTCGCATTCTGGTGTCACTGAGTTTTCTAACTGTCATTACATTTCTGTATTTGCAGATCTTACCATCTTACCATGCCTCGAGCAAAGCTAATTCAAAAACAGAAAGGAAAAATCGAAGCCAGGCAGAGACCCCATCGTGTCCATCGTAGACGCCGATGGAGGCCAGGCAATGTTGCACTTCAAGAAATACGTCGATACGTGATGTCTGGGGATCCACTCATCCCGAAAGCGACTTTCCAACGATTGGCGCGTACCATTTACACAAGAAAATATGGCGAAGCACCTCGTTTCCAACGTTCTGCAATGATAGCCCTACAGGAAATAGTAGAAAGTTCCTCTGTAGAGCTATTGGAAATGGCCAACACGCTCAGGTTGAATGCAAACCGTCGCACAACAAAGGCTGAAGATTTCCAGTTGGGACAACAAATAAGAGGGTTGTTCCGGGGAAAACACCTCCCAAGTTTCTTGTGGTGATGTCCCAAAAATTAATTCAACAAAGAGAAAAGCATAGAAAATATTGTTATTAATCTAAACCGTGAAAAATTATTCTTATTATTAGTTTTATTGTAGTTGCCCATATCTCTGGCAATAAATTATTTGTTCACATTTATGCAGATATTTATTCGATTCAAATAAATCTTTCAGTCGAAGTGAGCGTACAAAAAATATGTAGGGCCCGCACTCTGACACAAAGCTAACAGAAACTATAGATGGAAAAGAGACAATTCGTGGAAATAATAGGGGATTGGGAGGGGACTTTTTTTCCCATCTTTATTCCGTAGAACAGCGTTTCTTAACTTGAGGTCCTCGAACCCATACGGGATCGCAAAGCCCTTGACGGAGGTCCACAAGTAACGTTCTTTATTTAGAAAAAAATTAATACTTTTTAAATTAAATTTATGAAAATTTAAATTAAAATATCTAAATTCCAGCATACTGAAAAAAATATTGAAAAATTAAAACAGTTCTGTTTTAGGTAACGTAACAACGTTGTAAAAAGAATATACAGCAGCAGCAATACTGTTCTTCAAAGAAACATCATCCTTCTGAAAATAAGAAATAAATATTGAAAAAAAAATATATATACGCTCAGTGATTACTGAATTATGACGACCCCTTTAGGAATGCACTATGCTGCATAATTCGTACCCCAAAGCAGCGGTAATTTGAACCTGGTCGTGCAAGTCAAAGTAATGAAGTAGCAGTTGTCGGGTAGTAAAGATATCATTGAGTTTCAAAAGGGCATAATTGCAGGGGCTCGTGCGTTGGGTGCTTTCATCAGAAATGGCGTGTCTTGTTTGTTTCTCATGTCCTACTGTGGTTAAGGCGCACAGAGAATGGTGTTGAACGGTTCAAACCGCTATCCAACAGCAGAACTGTAAAGGATTATGCAAGATGGATGTTCGTGGTGAGCGAAGGATGCAGCACGTTGTACGGCTCGATGACAGATCACTATGCGACAGCTGACATCGCAGTGCAATATGGGGGATGCAAAGAGTGTGCAGAGTGTAGAGTGTAGAGTATGTTTAATGTCAAACGGCACCAGGGATTCCCCCCCATCTCCGCGTGCTATACATTGTGGGTGTGAAACAGAACACTGTCAATGCCAGAGGTTTAAAAGTATATGGATTTTGTATTTGTGTAGTGTCGTGTACCGTTGTTCATCTGGTCATTTAGCCGCTGGGCCCTTAATGGGACCCAACGTTGCCCCACTCCGCCCCGTGGAGGTAGACCAGGTACACTCCTATTATAGTTATTTACTCTGGCAGGTCCTGCCACCTAATTTCCTGAGATTTCAGTGACAAGGACCTAAAAAAAAACAAAAAATGCTATAGATAGTGGCCAGCCAAAACAAAGGGAGTACTAGTTGGGCGATTTGATGTTATTAAGTTTTTGGGTGTAAGGCCCAAGTAATTTGCAGTTGATTCGGACGCTAGTTGTAAGTTAGAGAAGGGGAGGGAGACTGAAGACTAGGGGAAAAAGATAGAGATACGGGGTCCATAGAGAAGATGACCCCAAGTCAGTGCAGCAGGCCCATGCCCCACCAGAGTGAAAAAGAGGGGTGGCGAGGGGGGGACACCAGGGGTAATCTCCCCCTCCCGCCGGGGAGTGGAGGCAAAGGTCCACGCAAGGGAGCGTGGCTAGGGAGGCCTAATGGCAGCAGCTGAGCTGTGTTGGTGGGTTCTGTCACTCCTGGGATGTGAAGGAAGGAAGGAGAGTTTTTTGGGGGGAGATGCAAAAACAAAATTCAATATAACGATGCGCCGCACACTCAGACATATGGAGTTCCAAGACAGACGACCCAAGAGTGACAGTGAATGGTGATATCACGATGGTTGAACAAATTGAAGAAGAAGAAGTTAATTAAGTTGTAGAAGAAGTTAGTGATGGGGGTCACAGTTGCTTGGTTTTACCTTTGGATTAGAGAATAATTCTTTATGGGTAATAATAATTATTATCAATTGGTATCATATATTTAAACTAATGTAGATTGTTATTAAATCACCCATAAAGAATTATTCTGTAATCCAAATGTAAAACCAAGCAACTGTAACCCCAACACTAACTTTCGCAACCTAATTAATTATTTTACATAATTTGATTATTAATAGAATTTTTTTTTAGTTGCTTTATTCTTTATTAACAAAACAAAAAGCGGCCCCTATCCGAGAAACTGGTAAATCCGCTATGTACATTCATGCATATTATATACAATGATATACATAGAGTCATGTTAATTACAATGTCATAAGTGAAATTAACATATCCACACATTACGTCACATCACGCAATTAATCAGAAGTATAAATTGTGGCACATCTTTTTCTGTCCTAGGAAGGACGAAAACCGCAACCACTGGAGGTAGTGCTGGCTGATCCTGTATCCACAGCTGTCCAAACTGGGGTACCAGCTAAACAAAAAAAGTAGATGGCAGGTGATATCAGTTTTAAGAGATATCGATAGACATTGCAGGTGTTGGGTTGGTTCCTTGTTGTTGATACGTTGATAGACTTGAGAAGAGTTGCTCTCTTTTTGTGAAAACAGCAGAGCAGAATTGTTGTAGAGCTGAGAACGATTGAGAATTTTCAGTCAGTGCCACTTCATTTCCTTCAGTGAAGTTGCTGACAGCAGCTTGTAGTGTAGATCTGTCGTCGTGGTACAGGCTGCAGCGATACAGAATGTGCGTCCAGGTTTTCTCAGCACCACACAAGCAGAGATTGGTGTCAGACAAGCCAAATTGAAATAGTTTGGAGCCGTGCCCAGTAAGTATATACGATGTTGTTAGGCTGGGAGAAAACCATTGGCGGATGTTCTTGTTGAGAGTGAAGGTAACTGCAAGAACAAAAGAGCGGGTAATTTGACCAGTAGTACTGGAATCCCATCGTGATTGCCACACGCTGATAAGTTTTTCCATATTCTCCGTTAATCGTCTTTGATGTTAGCAGTTAAGTTGCATGAGATGCCGAGAATCTCGCCGGAACTCTGTGCTTTAGACGATAACATAGTCCTTTGAAGATGACATGCAGGTCTAGTGGTAAGACTCCAGCAAGGACGTGCAGAGCAGCAAAGGACCCTGTCCTGCAGGCTTGGAGCATGGCAAGCAGCATAATCCGTTGAATGGAGATGAACTTGGAACGGAGTTTAACATCAACGGCTCTGTGAAACCAGACTCCCGAAGCATATGTTGTTTTTGGTACGAATACTGCTGTATAATATAGTAAGAGAGTCTTCTTATTTAGTCCCCAGTCCGATTTGGAAATCCGGATAATTGCTGCAGCGAACTTCTTAATCTTCGAGGCGAGGTGATTAATATGAGAGGAGAAGGTTAACCTGTCATCTAAAATTAATAGAATTTTGTAAAACTTTCTAGAAATTTGCACCTCGCATTAATGTGTAATCTTACAGGCCCGAAGACAGGAAACTGTGAGTTCCCGAAATGTCGCCAACATTGTTTAAGTGTTTGAGAGTGAGATGTTTAAATCGTTCAAATTTTAGCATTTCAGTAATGAGTTACTTAAATCTAGCACATTATATAATAGTAGTTTAAATCAATTAATAATCTCACAATGATGAACAATCACGTAGATCCCCCTGCATTCCAATAAACTATGTTCATTATTTTAACCTGTCATTAACATTGTTACATTTACATTCGGTTGTTAGTGTGAACATCCATTAAACATATTTTACATTGCGCTTTTGGACATTATAATTCAAGTTATATTCCTCTAGTGAAGCGTTGTGTTTTCTACGTTTCTAAAATATAAGGACGTAACTTCATTTTAAAGGTAGGAGTAATATAAGGCAGTGGCGCGCAAACTTATTTCGCTGGTAACCCCCTTTATTAAATACAAAATTGACGCGACCCCTTAATGTAAACCCCGAAGTCGTATGACCAGATTTTTAGAGAAGCAAAATGTATTTTATGAATTATGTAGTAGAAAATTTAATTCGAGTGCTGAGAAAGGAATAAAAAAGTTGTTTCCTTTTAATTTACACATTAAAATAATTGTTTAATATTTTAATTGAATCCAGAAAAAACAACAAATCATATTCTCATTCTTCAACTAAGATTAAAAAAAAATAAAATAAATTAACAATTACAAAACAAAACACAAATACAAACGAGAAGGATGAGCCTGGATAACCGATAATAATTGGCGCAATATTTGAAATTGCTACTCTAATTAGGAGAGGATCATACGGCGTATGATCCCCTCCAATGGCTAAACAAGCCTGATAGCGGTAAAGCAGGCTCGATATATGGGTGTCTATAAGACTCTGTGGCAACAAATCCCATTGTTCCAGAAGCGCAGACCCTAGGTCACCAAGTGACCAAGTAGTCGGCGTGAAATGCGACGCCCAAGGGAGTCCCACACATGTTCGATTGGATTTAAGTCTGTCATCGTGTTGGCCACGGCAGTCGTCGGATAACTTCAGTTTAAAGATATTCCTGCACCACTTGAGCCCTTTGTGTAGTGGCGTTGTCATGCATGAAAAGAAAATCTGGGCGCAGCGCATCCCTAAAAAGTCGCACACAGGGTTCAAGGATCTGTTTTCGGTAACTCTGCGCAGTTATGGTACCCCTATCAAAAACATGAAAGGGGTGTGGCCGTTTATCATTATTCCCCACACGAGAACACCGCCTTCACCGTACGTGTTCCTTTCTCTGATGGAGGGATGGTACAGCATTCCTTGTTGTCTCCAGATGAAATAATGTCTAGAATCTTTTTGGAGACTAAAACGGGACCCATCAGAGAACAGAAATGTACCTCATTTGTCAATACTCCAAGTATTGACAAATGAGGTACGTTTCAACGAGTTCCGCGGTTTCCGTCCTGTTTTGCTGGACGAAAAATCTCCAATTTCTGGGAGGAAAACCTTGCTATCTACGCCTGAGACCGACTAACTCAGCCGCGGAGTGAAAAAAGCCCATTAAAATTCCTCGCGTCATCGACGGATTCGAACGTGGGCCTTTTCCAACCGGTGTGGGGAGGACGATGACGATATCACTGTGCTACCCGCGCAGACGAGGTTAATGGGATACAAGCCACTGAATTCCTTGCGCAGAGTCGTCCACTTCAATTGAGTCTTTTTAACACAGTTCGGTTGGAAATGTTTTCACCTGTGGCCGCAACAACCTCAAGAGACAGTTGATGACAATACATCATAGGCTCCGTCTTGCTATTAGAGCCAGGTAGTGGTCTGTTCTTGTTGACGGACCCTCAGGCGACCCTGGCCAGCTTTTCTTGTAAAGGTTCCCGTCTCCTGAAACTGCTTCCGTATGGCCGAGACGACACTGCGTGATACATTAAGCCAAAGTGCCACCTCCGCCTGCGACTGCCCAGCTTCAAGTCGTCCAACGGCCGCCATCTCAAAGAATCATTTAAACGACAATGACTTGCCATCCTGAGTGCTGAAGATATGGCTATCCCACTGAGCAAGCCAAAAACGGGAACGAAGTGATGTGGTCGCAACCCGTGTTTTTATAGGCATGAATAATTTGCACAATGTGTGGCTCTGTAAGATAGTAGATCGATTTCATTGGCTACTCGGAATTTACTTGCCAGAATGCCTATTATATCAAATATTCGCCTTCAGTGGCACTATTTACAATAAAATATTTATGAAAAACATTTTGTTCTGTTAATTTTGAAGAGCAGTGTTTTTCAAGGTAAAGGTAGAGATCTAGTTTCAAGCGAGGAGACCATAAGGGGTTGACATATTTTTGGGGTCAATTAACTGAGGAGACTATTGCATGGTGCCGGCTACTACAAATACGCTACGATAAACATTCATTAAATTTATCCTTGCAACCACAGGCGCATCAATTTCTTTAAACAGTTTCCTTAAAGTCAAGTTCCTTAAACATAAGATTCTAAAATGGATGGCAGGTGGAATTAAGAGTTTGATTAAGCCAAAGAAACAAGCATGGAGCAGTTACAGATGACCATCGGATTCTGAATTTGTATGAGTGCTATAGTGAACGTGTAAAAAAGCCATTAATGGGATAAAACGGGTAAAACGGAATACGAGACAGAGCTAGCAAACAGAACTAAGAACGAGGATAAAGAGTTCTCAAATTTGAATTAAAAAATGAAGAGAGTAAATTGAAAGATGATAGTAAATTGATTGAAAGAGAGATGAGTTGAAGATATTTGTCATCGATATTTAGAGTAGCAAACAAACTCGGGTGTTTAAGTAGTGTCACAGAGTCGGGTTACTGGAAAATAAGTGATATAATGAACTCAGAGAACGGGAAACCCGGTTTCTGAGATCATTGTATCACTATATGACGGATTACAAAAGCCATTATAACATTATATAATGAATTAGAAAAGCTGATCAGGAAACCCGATCTCTGAGCAGCTTTTCTAACCCGTTTTTTTAGAAAAGCTTTTGAGATTAAAGGAGGGCAAGGCTGCAGGGGTTGATAGTATATATTCAGTTATAACTAAAAAGATAGCATATGAGTGTATCAATAATTTCGAATTTTAATGAGAGCGTCATAAGGTTCCGAGAAGGTCCCCCTTGTTCTAAAAAGCTACTCCCACTCCACAAAATTGGTGCTAAGGAGGAGTTCGGTAAATATAAAAGAGCTTGACTTCAGGTAGAGAAATCATGGAGTCCACGATTAAGAATCCGATTGAGAATCATCTCGAGAAGAGTGGTATCTTGAATAATATTAGTATTATTATTAGTATTAGTATTAGCAACGGCCACATGGTGCAAGGAAGCCTGGTGTTTATGCTGCACCAGCCAAAAAAAAAAAAATAAATAATTAATAAAATAAAATAAAATAATAATAATAAGAAGAAAATTAAAAAAAAAATTAATAAGAGAAAAGGAAATAGAACAACCTAGACGTTCCCTCCTCCCGTAGGTAATTATCCATCTGATCTTTGAATTTCCCCAAACTGTCAGCCTCTACCACCCAGGTAGACACTTTATTCCAGTAATTTAAAACTCACTGCCTAAAATAAAACTTCCTGAAATCCAGTCTAAACAACTACCCCTGTAAATTGAAATAATGGCCCCTAGTTCTAGAATCATTTATAACCGTGAAAATTTCATCCTCATTCATTTTATTTATGCCTCTCAGGGCCTTAAACACCTCTATCAAGTCTCCTCTAGGGTGCCTAGTCTCCAAGCTGGGCAACCCACACATTCGAAATCTTTCCTCATACTGACGCCCTTTTGTCGATCTCAGCAGGCGAGTTGCCCTTTCAAGAAGCACGATATCTTTATTTAGGTGAGGTCTCCATACTTGAACACAGTATTCCAAGTATGGTCTAACAATAGCCTTATATAATGGTATTATGACGTCCTTATCTCTACTAGCAATTATTAGATAAATCATCGATAGGACACCATGGATCTTTCTTGCAACCAGTCTACAATCTGATCGCAGAACTTCATGTCTGACCGTATCGGAACACCCAAGTCCCTTTCCTCCACTATCCACTTTAATTCAACTCCACCAAGTGGATAAGTTATTTAGGGGTTACTGTTCCCCAGGTGTAATACCTTACACTTTGCTCGATTAAATCATAGCTGCCATTTTTCTGACCATTCCTGACGGCTATTTAGATCATTCTGAAGAAGCTATGCTTGGCGGTGATCATTAACTACTCTACCAATCTTTACATCATCTGCAAATTTAGACATCACGCCTTCTATCCCTTCATCGATGTCATTTATGAAAATCAAAAACAACACTGGTCCCAATACTGATCCTTGGGGAACCCTACTTCTTACATTAACCCAATCTGAGGAATAACCATTTATCTCAACCCTCTGCCTGATGCCATCCTGCTATCCAACTAAGGATTTTCCCTGTGATTCCAACCTGTTCCAGCTTATAAAGTAACCACTCATGTGGGACTGAGTCAAATGCTTTGCTGAAATCCAAATAAACAACGTAGAAATAATTCCCTAAATCCAGCTCTTGAGTGACCCTATCAAAATAGCTAACCGGATTAGTTAAATATGGTTTTCCCTTTACAAAACCATTCTGAGTATCCTTCAGAATTCCATTTCTATCTAAATATCCTGAATTCGACCCTTGATCATTGTTTCCATGATTTTCCCTACTACTGAAGTTAGATTGACCGGTCGGTAATTTCCCACTTCACTCTTAGAAACTCTTAGAATAGATCCCAGCATTCCTTCTTTAAGGAGAGGCCACACCTAACTAATTTTGTCAATTATTAAATGTACTAAAAATGACTTTAGTAAAGTTTTAGATACCGTCTCTCACGGAAGGCTGCTATATAAACTGGAAGAAGCAGAAGTTACTAGTAAGATCCTGAGCTGGATCGTGGGCTGGCTGAAAGAGAGGAAATAAAGGGTTGTCATAAATAGTCAAGCTCCAGGGTGGACATTTTTAGGAACAGCGGTCCCTTAGAATTCGGTATTTGTTCTCCTACTATTTCTAATTTTCATAAATGATATTGACCAGGGTATCCAACGTAAGCTCTAAAAGTTTGCAGTTGATCTGAAGGTAAGAAGGATGCTTTACAACCCGAACCAGGTCAGGCCACTTAAAAAAGATTTCGATCGGTTGTATACATGGCAATAATGGCAACGGAAGTTTAATGCTTCTAAATGTAAAGTTGGGGAACAGAAATCCTGGAGACATGTATAAGCTGAGGGAGAAGGGATCTAAAAGTGATTCACGACGGAGGAGACTTAGTTGTTACGACTCTACATGATGTGAAATTTTCCATGCAGTGTAAACGGGAGGCCAGGAAGGCAGCGGTATCTTTTGAAATCTTGCATTCATGTTTGGAGACAGGATCTTAAAAAAAGACACAGAACTTCTGGAGAGGCTTTAAAGTAGGACGACCAGATTAGTGATGACTGCAAAATCGATGCACATATGAAGAGCGGCTTAGAAGGTATGGAGTGTAAAATTTAACAACCAGACATTTAAGAGGAAATCTGATTTAGGTGCATGTGGAGCTGAAGGGGTTCAGTAAAATGATTGAGGAAGGTCTCTTCTTCCTAGTTAAGTGAGAACAAGAACTAGGGTGCATAAATATAAAACCACAGAGAATAACAGAAGATTAGATTTTATGCAGTTCGATTCTGGGTAGTCGTTGTCCAAAGACGGCAACCCACTTGGCGAAATCTGCAAAAGGGTACCCCTACGAGGAAAGATTTCAAATATGTATGCTATAGAGTTTAACCACAGGGCACCTTAGAGTGGACCTAATTGGGGCCTATAAATCTCTGAGAGGGAATAATAAATTGAAAGAAAGTAAATTTTTTTTTACTGTTTTAAATGATTCAAGGACTAGAGGCTAGTTGTGTGTGTGTGCGTGTGTCTTAAGCGCCAAAGAAACTAAGACGACGAAGCATCAGGATATCGTGTCTGTAACTCAGCTACGTTGTAAAAAAGCCATTAAAGTTCTTCGCGTCATTGATGGGATTCGAACTCAGATGTTTTCCAACCGATGTGGGCAGGTCGGTGTTTATATCCACTTTGTTATCGCAAAACTTCTTACTGGATTGTAAGAAGTTTCTTTTAGCCAATGAGTTTCTAATTATCGGAACACGTTACCCCTGTGTACAGTTGGTGCTGATAGCTTGAATAAATTCGAAGGTCAGCTGGACAGTCGCCTACTGAGGATTCAAATACAGGGTAGTTTATTTTTTATATATTTTATTGTTATTATTATTTTTATTTTTCATTTATTTATGTATTATCTTTTGCTTTTGATTGGTGTAGCAAAAGCCTGTGGCTTACTTGCACTATAGGTTTAATACTGTTCTGTCAGGATATGAACGTGATGCATTATTCTGTTTTACCACACTAAATCTTGTCAATATATGTTCTAATGAATCCATATTCTTATAGTCTAAGTTGCTTGTGAGTTAAAATTTTCAGTTATATGTTAATTGTCAATTGCCATATCCCCACTCTGATCATTATTCCCAGGTATATACCCCTATTTGAGGATGAGAGGCAGCGTGCAATAAAGTTGATTGCAATCTTCGGAAGTTTCATCACGACAGTTTAAAATGTACCAGGACAGTTGCTGTTTCAATATTTGAATTTGTGTTGGTCTTGTCTTTCTGATCTTTTATCTGTTTTAATAGACGCATGCTACTCGAGAGCATTTATTTAGAATACCCTGGCTTCACTTTAAAACTAACCACCTTTGATTCATACCTTCTACATTTCATTCTTGTATTTTGTGAAATCCGAAATTTAGTTTGTTATTTTGAAAGAAATAGTAAAAAGTAGTTGATCTTTATCCTAGAGACCAACGTGGTAATATCATTTAAGACTTATGAAAAAAGAAAATGAAAAAGAAAACAACAAATTCCTGCTGCCTTTAAGGGTTAACTTGTAAAGTGCGATTCTGCTCTTATGTACAACACCATCTTATAAAAATAAAATAAATTAAAAATTATGGAAAGAAAAGACAAAGCAATACTCACCTTCAGAAATGCTGACGTTCGACTCCTTCGCCCAAGGAGACGCATGTCGACACTCACCACAGAATGAGCCATTTTATCATAAATAGAAAATAGGAACTGAGAACTCACAAGTGCTACCTTTTCAAAGAGACATCAGCGATTCTGAACTACAAAAAGGATCGTGTTTAGTTATTTACATTAGGTCCGTTTATTATGATTTAGTTCAGTACTGATTTGCATATTTACACTTGGTTTAGACTTGTCAGTTGGTTGGGTTAACGTTTAAATTTGCATTTAGTCGGTTATTTAACTTATAGAGAGGATGATGGTAATGACAATGCTTTTTAAGTTTGGTTCTGTTCGTTATTTTCTGTCTGATTCGGATCGTATGGGTACATCCATTGACACTTTGCCGGATAGAGGTCAGTGACTGAAATACGATCCTCTTTGGAGTTCACACGCTCAGATGTCCCTTTGAAGAGGTAGTGCTTGTGAGTTTCCGGTTCCTATTCTGTATTTATTACAAAGTGGCCCTCATTCTTTGGTGGACGTGGGCGTGCGTCTCTTTGGACGAAATGTACTCTCTGCTGAAGGTGCATTGTTTTGTCTTTTCATTCCTTATTACTATTTTATTTTTTTAGGGGATAGCTTGGTACATAGGAGTAGAACCACACATTGCCAAATTCATTCTTAAGTGCAGCAAGGATTTGCTGTATTTGTTATGTGGTTTAGCATTTTCTTTTTTTCATCACGCAGTACTAAATGTGTGACGTATTTATTTTAAATTATTTATTATTAATCTTTTGTTTTCTGCCAACCAAAAATTTATCTATGTACGTTTTTTATCTATTTTTCAAACAACTATATCTGTTTGTGTCATGTGACCCACTCTACAAACCATCCATGTTTTATTTTCCACACAGCAGATTACCGAGCTTGTGAGGTTCTAAGATTTTATTGTACGTTTTTAATTAATGTGATATGTACATTCCGATACACCAAACACTGAGTGCGCAAAACAATAAATTGAATAATTTATTGTTTGTTTAGGTTTGATTTTTCACGCTTAAAAACCTAATAGTTGAACACTGAAAAAACAAAAAAACATATTCAGGAAAAATCAGTAGGTCATCCTGAGAGGTGCGCACGTGCATGTCCTCCTCTACTCAAATCTTGAGTCGGTCCTTGCATGCTCCCTGACCTAAGAACAATTAACTAGACCTGGTTCCCAAAGAACACTTAAAAATTCATCTCGTCTCAACGGGATTCGATCCAGGGCTCTTCCATACAGTGAAGAAGAAGAATGGTAATTGCGCCACGATGAAATGACATTTCATCTACCGTGTGAAGTTATCACTCATTTCATTAGTAGCGCGAAGACAGTTGAGGGCTTTAACAGACAACAAGTCTGCTTAAGCAATCCGATGATTATTTACGCGTGTTCAGTAAATGGGATGATTGAAACGATAATCCATGTACACAGGTAATGATGAACTTCTCATCTAAATTCTCCTATTGTAATGCCACTTTCTTAAATAACCGTTATTACCTCTTCTGCGGATAAGAATTAATCCGCAGTTATCTTTCTAAGAATGTCATTCTATAAGTACTACATCCAGCTATGATGTCACTCTCGTATCTTCCTACAATGAACAAAGAACTCCGTGCAGAATTTTGAAATGACATAACGTATAACAGACCTGTCCTTTTATCCTGCCAACTCATAAATATCTTTCTTCTACAACATAAGAAATTGCACATCCGCTTGTCAGAACGTCTGATGTGTTTATGAAGTGTGAAAAGTATCCAACGTAGCCGCAAGCAGACACACGAACTACTTGTAACAGGCCGATTGAACCTCGAAAGTTGACATCTTTTGCTATGACTAATTCTCGTGCATAATTGGTCAATGTGTGATGAATATCAAACTGAGTTTGAAATTGTTCAATATCAAAAAAAAAAGATAAAAGAAAATATCAACGACTGACAATTGGCAAATAACAGGCATAACCCAGCTTAAGTAGATTTTGTTGTTAATACAATAATTAAATGGTTAAGTCAAAAAGTCATTAGTATCATTATGCTCGCGAGAACGTCGGCAATACTCGAGGGAACTTTCAGATAGCGTGCTTATAGATTCAGTTTCAAAAGATGCATTGCGTTGGAAAATGTAGGTTTACTTTGAAATACGAAAAGCGTATTGCAGTAGTACAGATATTTCATTTCGTGGAATTTAAATAATTATTTATAACACGTGAACATACAAAAGTAACGGAATTTTTCCTTTTTTTTTGGATTTCAACCTTTTTTAATAAAGCTAACATGGTAAATATCGATGCAAAGGTCATGTCATGAAGACCTTTGCATCGATAATAATGTTCAATAATAATCTTCATGAATGTTGTCATGAAGACCTTTGCATCGATAATAATGTTGAATAATAATCTTCATGAATGTTTTCATGAAGATTATTATTCAACTATCCATTCTTGTAGGAGAAGATTATTTTTTATAACCGTATTTGCAAGAACTTCTTATATATATACAGTGACCAAAAAATACGAACCTTTATTCAGCATCGAATCGGGCCACCTTTGTTTTGAATAATAGCAAGCGTAGCTGCGACAAAATTGAAGGAAGAGGAGTTTGTTGCCAGATAGTTTTCTCTCTCTCTCTCTCTCTCTCTCTCTCTCTCTCTCTCTCTCTCTCTCTCTCTCTCTCTCTCTCTCTCCAGCATACCCTACACATTATCAATAGGATTGAGATCAAATGAATGAGGGGGCCAGGGAAGATGACGGAAATCCGTGTCATGTTCTCCGAACCATTCTTGCACGATGCGCTGTTGTATTGCTGTCACCTTCTGGATAAAAGTGCAACATTGCAGAGTGCAGTAGATCTGATACAAAATTCAGGCACTCCCTGGATGATATTCGACCTTCCACCGATATCAATGGAGCCAGTCCGTGCCAACAGAACATTCCCTATACTACGATACCACCTCCAGATGCTTGGGTTATCTTAACAAGGCAAGCAGGATCCATCGTTTCTTGAGGTTGTCGCCACACTCTCTGACTATTTTCATCAGTGCAAAACAAAACAAAGCAAACAAAAAGAGAATTTCTATAGACGGGTGAAAGTTTACTAGTTATTCTGAGACTCATTGATGCCGATTTCCATCCGTTCTCGTTAACAAACTGTTGATGTAAGAAACTAACTGTTTACACAAGCATTCAGTACTACGAGTTATGTCAGAATTATTGGTATACGGAATGAGAGAGAGAAGAGGGCAGCTAATGAATGACCTTCAACCGCCTCTTGAATTTTTATGCACTGTAATGTCAACCTGTAAGATTGCTTCAAAAGTTTTAATCACGTTTCCATGTACTTGTTTTAGATAAACAGTATTGGACTCCCAATTAGTGAGTTTTACAGCATTAAAACTGAAGTTGTCCTCCCTGTCATACAGCTAAGTATATGCTTTATCGCCAGATACTTGTATTTTTTAAAATTATGGCTGATAACGGCTGTCATTATTAGTGCGCTCTATTACCAGATCACTTGGATGAGTATGTTTAGTTATTTCTTTATAATTAAGGTAATATAATAACAAAATATCGTCATGAACCTATATATTTTAAAGCCTATCTATCTTTTTCATAGAGTTATCCTAAAATTTTAAAATAATAATAATTTTGATTCAGTGTTTATAATTCTTCGGTGCTTTGTTTGAATGGTGCGATTTTTAACTTATTTAGATGGAAGAAGATTATAAGATTAATAACTAATAGAGTATATTTATTATGGTTAACTGTGCATCGTACACGGCTCCCATAATAATGAAATTGTTAACACTTTCCTTGCTGTTAAACTGCCCTGTAATATAAACAAAAAAAAAAAAAAAAAAAAATTGTCACAGATCTCTTATGTAAATTCCAGTAGCTGCAACTGTATAATAAAAAGAAACTGCCATATTAGGGCCACCCGAGAACAACCTCATTATCCACCAATGTATATTGTATCCATAAAGTGCGTGTGTTTTCTAATCCAGCATGAAAAAGAGGTTGTCTATTTTTCTAGGCGAAAAACCCAGTTTTTGGCAGAAAAAAAACCCCGATATTGTCGCCTGAGACTAACTCAGCTGCAGAGTGAAAAAATGCCCATAAAAGGTCCTCGCGTCATTGACAGGATTCGAACCGGGCCTTTTATCTGATAATTATAACTAGTCCTATCCGCGAGGACTACAAATATATAAAAAACCAACTGTCTTCGAGGGTAGCAAATGGACAGTGGTCTCTGCTTTCGAACACTGTGCAGTAAAGTCTGGATTCGATTTCCATCGTCAATCGGAACTGACCAGAGGAACGTTTAGGAACTTTTTTTTTTTTTTTTTATATAGTGACCGAATTCGATATCAGGAGTGCTCTTAATAGTGTTTTATTGTAGTTTAGAAACGAAGAAACTCTTGGAAACTCCGATTTTTCATCCCCGAATTTTGGCCAATTCGCTGCCAAAATTTAACAGTATTTATATATATAATCTTTATTGTATACAAACATGGTATATACAATAGACCCTTCACAGCAGCAATGCCAGGGGTTTCATGGAACTTCATCACCTTCTTTAAATCTATCCATGATTTAAAGAAATAATGTTGAGGAAAAATCCCAAACAGATGAGAGAGGGAATTGATGTAACTGATATGCTACACTTTACGAGCTCGATGGGTAATCGATGTACACATAAATTTGACCATCAAACTCTACCTCCGTGGGAGCAACTTGATCTTTGTTCCAAAGGAGGAATTTTACAAAAGTTCCAGCATCAGTAAAACATTTGTAAATCTTCGTTGTCTTCTTCTTCTTCCAACATTACAATTGGGACGAATTTGTATTTATTAACCGTGTCTAAAATGACTTGGACAGACTTCATTTAGGGCTCTCCCTCTCCCCTCCCCCACTAATTTCAGCCCGGGGAAAGAAGAGAAAAATGCTTCGAAATTATTATACGTTCTCATGCTGTGTGTGTCGCGTAATGGAAGTAAGGGGTGCCCACCGCCTTACGGCTTCGATGCAACCTCCCGGTACGGTATGTGTCCTAAACCCTATATTATACCAGCCTGCCGTAAATGGGATGGTATTAATGTAAGACCTCCCACGGCTGGAGACCGCCCAGCGGACATTCCAACAATACCTTGCTCCGAAGTGATGTGGGGAATCCATCCTAGAACGTGTTTATCTCCTGCGCGAAGTCCACTTGTCGCCTGCCCGCCAACGGAAATATAGCGACTGTGGTTGCTATGGTGGCGTGTTTCCAGCTCTCTGATTGGTGGGTCGTGTTTGGCCTTTAAATGCGGGGATGGCACGATTGTCGAATGTAGTTATGGTGGAGGTTTACTCCCTAGATACCGCCGAAATCAGTAAATAAAAACCGCAAAAATTCCCTTGTACTTTGCCGACGCATGTGCCCACGGAAGTTACCTTTTGTCGTACGGCTAGTCCGCTGTCCGCCGCAACTGAAAATCGGGGATTCGCACTTTGCAGATACCAGAGCGGATCTATAAAGCTCACTCACCCGCAGAATTAGAAGCGGCACGTAAGAGGTGTGCCGTAAACAACGCGCCGATATTCCACAGTTACCGTGATTTTGTGTGGGCACCGAGGGAGCAGAGCACCATCAAAACGGTGAGCCAGCCTCAGTGTTCCCGCCCGTTGTACATTGGTGTACACGGCCATGGCCCCGGGTACAGAGGAATTCCCGCCATCCAATAGACGCCAGCCTAAGCGCCAGGGGCCCATCTCAATCACCTGCCCAAACGGCAGTGCGTCCCGCGACGGCCCGCTCGTAGCTAACACAGAACTTACGTCTCCCTTACGGAGGACAGGATCTGGGTTAAAGTTCTCTATCGAGAGGATCTTGTCGCCTGACTTCGGTCGGGCGGCGAAGGGCAGCGAGCAGGGCGTGGACGGAAGTCAGGATACTGCCGAGGTTGATCGTTGTGTGGACGAGAAAGGTTCGTTTTTGTGGCCCGCTTGGGTATACTGCACCAGGTACTCGGACCGGCCGTCTTCAGGTAAGATACACCCCATTATGTCTTAGTACGGTGTCGCGAAACGGGCAATAAAGTATTCGTCGCTTCGTAAAAACAGTTTCGTACGTTTGAGAAGGGGAGAGGGGAAGGGGGAGGGGAAGAGACTGGTCTGACACACGCGAACTCACCGCAACTATCACTTTAAAGGGACGACTCGCGTAGTCCCCGTGCTTCGCGCCGTGGCCTATAAATAATTTACCAGGTGTGTCGGACGACCCGGTGAGTATCGTTAGGAGCATGGCGGGAGACAAATTCATGCCGTCTAGCTGGACAAAGGAGACGAAACGCCTCCGTCCTTGTTTTAGCAATAACTTATTTCTGTAATACGAAAGGAGGGAGGGAGCTTAGCCAATTTTTCACTTCACAAGAATACAGTCGTTCACGAGACATTGCACTGTAGCAATTTGTACAGCCAGGAGCTGATCCAAATCAATCAGAGAATTATAAAGTGCGCATTCATAAGAACGAAGTGAGCCAAGACTTTATACTCGCTTTTTTTTTTTCATAAAATTGGGCCAGTCTTAGCCTCTTAGAGCGAAATTCCACACATGGTGGGTTTCAGCGTGTGCTCTACAATAAATATTCATCTCGGGATTTTAATTACTGGCCCAACCAGCAAACCTCACTATTAAAGACCTAAATGGGCTATTTGATTGGTGACAAGTGCCACTGGCCCGTGCTCTCTTTCTGATCAGTGATGCTAAATAAACCACGGCAGAACCTGAACAGCTCTGACCTGGACATCTATCCCTTCAACAACTATTACTAAAAGTAGGTATAACTGGCCAATTTGTTTACGCATTGGTGAATTATACCCAAGCTCCTTTCAGAACTGTTCAAATTTATAATTAAGATAGAATCTTGTAATGTACGCTCCTGATTTTCTGTAAACGACCGTGTGTGTGTGTGTGTGTGTGTGTGTGTATATATATATGTACAGTGGCGTAACTTGTGATGCAGTTCGGAAAGGGGCCCAAAAAGGGAAAAAAGTTACATAAATAACTATTTAAATAAATAGCTAAATGAAGCTATGCAGAATAGAGTATTTCAGACAGTGTGGATGCGTTTAACCAATTTGATATTTCACCATTTTTATTCTGACTTCATCCACGAAACAATTCGGCAAGGTCTGTCCCAACAGGGTAATCATCAGTGTAGGGAATTGGACTCCTACTGAACTCGATTCACTTGAATAGATCACAAAAGGATTACGCAGTCTCAGTTCCGAATCGAATAAAATTCAACCAACGATCATTGAGTTCTGAAAGGAAGTATCAAGTCCAAAGTCAGCTACTGGTCGATTGAATGAACAATGGAATGGTAGATTGAATTGAATGAAAGTCGCGGAATGAACCTTTCTTGGCGATTACTTGGATTCGTGATACCTTTGCGAGTTAATAAGGGATGATATGGATACTAGAAATCGTATACTGGTTATCAGACCAATCCAAATTAGGTTAAGAACATGAGAATTTATGCACAACTCAATAAATGTAGTTCTGCTGATAGGTGCCAGGTAGAAAATTCCTGAATCTTTTAACTTTTTTTTTTGAGCAGAACTGAGGAAACACTCTAGCTGAAAAATATCTAAA